>NC_056729.1:1340121965-1340206965 GCF_019279795.1 Protopterus annectens
ATATTTTCAACTCGCATTATGATTCGGCTGAAGTGGTCATTACAGAATTAGAATTTATGTAAACTTCACCAGTTCTGTTTTTGAAAGTGAGAAAAGGAATTGAGAAGATATGTGGCATATTGATATTCAGTTGAGTGGATAGTTTGCATATTGCAGTTACTATATTTCCAATTATCAAGCATTTTACACAGTTGTTGGTACCTGAAATATAACTTACTTCATAATGAATGAACATTTACCAGTTAAATTGCAGCAGTTTTGTAATGCTATGTGTTACCGTTACCTCAAGGATTTCAAAAGGCATTTCACTGGACCCAAGTGGATATATATCCCACAATTCCAGTGTCACTGTGATTTACTTTGTTGAACATTTTTTTATCTACTGCAGTTCACTGCAGCTTTTTCCCCTAGCTGCCTGCTCTAACCATCTCCTACCTAGGACGGCAAATAGAACCTCCCCCATCTCACCTCCATGCAAGGTTCACACTTACACTCAGACCAGGGGCAGTTCCTAGACAGGCTTGGTTGTGAGCCTTTTTCCCCTTGCCATTTCTCTCAGGAAGGACAGTGTACAATTCTGAGCCCAAATGAGAGACATCCTACAAAAATGAGGGGAAATGGAGAGGTATAATCGGGTCTTTATCTCTGTTTCACAGAGCTAGCATTTCAGCGCAGATGCAATTTTTGTACACTTAACAAGTTGCTTATTTTTCTGCTGCTATCAGATTCCCAGAATTGTAGATTGTATTTGTATCCTAGCTAGATCTGCAGTTCATTCCAGTTTTCTTCCAACTCAGATAGGCTACATAAGAGTTATTACAGTACAAGTTTGCATAGGACTTGGTGATGAATCACTTTGCGTAGCAGCACAAATGAATGTACCAGCAACTGACTGATGTGCTTCAGCATGCTCCAACCCCAGCTATGGTACACAGATCTGCTGCTTATTTGGTGCCTGTCCCGACTCTTTATGCTGCCTTGCTACATCACTCAGTCATCATGTGATGTCAGTAATGGCCTGGCATTGGTTTTGCACACACACACACACACACACACACACACACACACACACACACACACACACACACACACACACACCTCATATCAGGAAGCCCTTTATAATGCATTTGAATAACGTCAGTCATAAAGTGCTGAACCAGTCATTCTGTTAGGGCCTTTGCTTCCAGCTTGGAGTACTATGTTTAATAAATTTAATTTATATTTGACAAGTAGAGCTGTTTTTGAATGGTAGTCTTTTTTTTTTCTTAGCTTAACCTTAGCTTGTCTAGTGTTCAAAGCCCGAGATTGTAGTGTCGGCACTGGGAAGGTTGACTGAAATTACTTTCTTAAATAAGAGTACAGTAGTGGTGTTCTCTGAATGAAATTTTGCATGCTCCTTATTCTTATTATATATCTATCTATATTACAAGCAAACAGCTTCAGATTTATATTATCACAAGCAGTGTGTTTCAGCTCTTCAGCTGTGACCATGATGCATGAGTATTGGCCTATTTTTCTGAAACTCCTTGACTCCCTATTCCAGACCCATTATGAGTCTGGTCCTTTGTCTTATTATGGCTTTTGTTACTCCCTCATCTCTTTTGTATATCTACACAGCCTTAAAACTTTTTATAAGAACAATAAATAGCTGAATAGCACATTTAACTCTGAGCTTCCAGATGAAGTTGTTAGTAAGCCATTTTTACGCGTTCCACATTTTGCCCATTTGTTCCACATTATGAGGGCTGATGTTCCTCATTTTGGAGATGGAAAGTTGAAAGCTATGCCTATAAAAAGTAAGAACTTAGCTAGGAGAAACACTGGTAGTAGTAGTACTTGAAGATTATGCAAGTCATATTGCGGGAATGGAAACTAACTCTTAGCAGCTGATACATGTTTGTAGACCAAGTGAATTAAGTTCTTTGAAGGCAACTAGTTTATTATAACATGTGTGAACCTGGATTTGGTCAGTATTTATTGCGAGACAGTTCTTTTGCTTTTTTTTGTGATAGCAGGTTCAAAAAAAGCATATGACCTAATAATTTGCTGGGAATTACCCTTTAATTTCTGTTTGATGTGTGGTCTTTCCTTTGCAAGTGAAAAGAGGGCTAAGGAAGATTTGATAGGTGCTAAGAAGTAATGCTTTCTAGCTATCCTCCTTTTTATTATTATTGTCGATCTGTTGGATTCTGCTTTGCACTTGGTGTGTGGAGATCAATTGGTCCGTTCCAGACTTGAATTGTAGTACTTGCTGAGATACACTTGATGCTTAGGTTAGACTTAGATTAGAAATTAAATGAGATATATGTTAATAATTACATTATTTTAATGACTTTTGTTTGGCAAGAGAATGTAGTGAAATGTTGTATGACTTTTGGGTGAACATGCGCTCTGATATATAAAGTTGTTTGTTAGCAGCAGCCTCTAAGATTGTCAGACTTGACTGATTTGAAAACTGCCTTTAATCTTAATCCGCCACTGGCCAGATGCATTTTCTTTGAAAGTGGATTTTAATACTGATTCAGTGAATATGAGTTTCAGAGGCAGAGAAGTTTTAATGCCAAGTCTGTTTTCATTGCAACACTTTGTTTAGCTTTAGCAAATGTCTATCAGTGTTTGTGCTATATTAAGTATATTTGAAATAAAAGTTTTAAATTAAATCCAAATATCTGTAATCATTAGAAAAAAGTGTGCACACTGACAGTTTTGAACAGTGTTTATGGCGAATGGGGAGAAGTGGGGATACAGCCAAGTAATGGGAGAATGGAATGGCTGTGGGGCAGGGGCAAAATTACACACATTTTGCTTTCATGTAGTACTACTTACATTTTTGACATGAAAAGTTGAGAAACTTAGTTTTTTCTTATCTTAACAGTTACAGTTCTTTTTAATTTATCACTATTTAAATTTAATTTTAAAATTAATTTCGTAATTGTCTTATTACTAGATATTGTGATGGATAAGTGGCTGAAACCTGGCACAACAAAAGAGCTGACGCATGATATGAGTATAGAATGTGATCAGAGTACTTCTCAAGACATGTCCAACATTTTGGTGCAAAACACTAACCAGGCACAGTCCTTAGTTTCTCAAAGAGGGAAAAAGAGAAAGTACTACGATGGATACATGAAATATGGATTTTCGTATGTGGGAAATGAAGACTGTCCTAAGCCCCAATGTGTGGTGTGTGGGGAAGTGCTGTCAAATGATAGCATGAAACCTTCTCTACTTTTATGACATTTAGAAAAAGAAACATGCCAACTATAAAAACAAGGAATACAGTTTTTTCAAACAGTTACCGGAAAACAAAAGACTGAATCTGACATCATACATGCTGTCAGGTAACAAAGGTGAAGCTAGTTACCGTATTAGTTACCGTATCGCAAAATGTGGTAAAAGTCATACCATAGCTGAGAATCTAATATCTCCCTGTAAAACAGATGCCGTTCGATGTATGCTTGGAGAAGAACATGTGCTGAAAATGACCACCATCCCTCTTTCGAACAATACAATATCTTGACGAATTGAAGATATGTCTGATGATGTTGAGATGACAGTAATAGGTAGAATTAAAAGCAGTAAAATTTTCGCTATTCAAGTTGATGAAAGCACATATGTTGCCAATTGTGCTATTTTGCTTGTTATTGCAAGGTATTTGAAAGATAAAGAAGTTGAAGAAAACCTTTTACTTTGTCATCCTCTGTCACAACACACAAGGGGTGAAGATATATTTAATGTTATTGATTGTTATTTCAAAGAAAAGGAGATTAATTGGTCTAGTTGTTGTGGATTATGTACCGATGGTGCCAAGTCAATGTCAGGGATTTACTCTGGTCTTCGTTGTCTTGTCATGAAGGTAGCTCCCAATATAAGTTGGAGCCACTGTTGCATCCACAGACAAAGTTTAGCATGCAAGAACCTCCCTGGTGAATTAAAACTTGTTTTGGATGAAGCTGTGAAAGTAGTGAATTTTATGAAGTCGAAGTCCACAAACTCAAGAATTTGCAAAGCTCTGTGTGAAGAGATGATGAGTCCTCATTCTACTCTGCTCCTTCATACAGAAGTAAGGTGGCTTTCTCGTGGTAAAGTACTTACCCGGCTGTTTTGAACTTAGATATGAAGCCCAGGTGTTTTTTGAAGACCATCCTTTCTTCCTTGCTTCCAAGTTACACGACTGTAATTGGCTTCAGGCACTTGCATACTTATCAGATATTTTCCAGATTATAAACAAATTAAATTTGACACCTCAAAATAGTTCAATAATGATCTTCAATGTCTCAGACAAAATTGAATCTATGATTAAAAAAATAGATTTTCTGGAGGTCATGTCTTGAAAATGGCCAAACTGAGGTATTTGAAACTCTGCATAATTTCTTATCTGAAAACAAGCTTAATCTATCCTGGGAAATAAGGAAGAAAATAAATGAACACTTAAATGGGCTAAAATCGGACTTCCAGAAGTACTTCTCCAAACTTGAAGAAGAAATCTATTGGATTTCAAATCCTTTTGAAGAACATGTCCAGGCAGCTAAATTACCAGTCAAGGAGAAAGAGAAGTTGATTGAACTTTCAACTGATAGTACTTTAAATGCTGAATTCAAAGGACACTTTCTTATTAACTTTTGGGCAAACATCAGCAGAGAATGCGAACAGCTTTCTGACAAGACCCTTTTGTTTCTTTTGCCATTTACAAGTACTGAACTAGCAGAGAGAGCTTTCTCTTCTTATGTCTTAATTAAAAACAAATATCGTAATAAGCTGAATGCAGCTCCAGATTTACGATTACACCTTTCATCAGCTGAACCCAATTTCAAAAAACTATGTGCCTCAAAACAAGCACAAGGCTCACACTAAATATGTGCAAGATAAAGTTGCTTAATAATGGTTTGTAGTTTGAAATTTTATTAAGTTTGAAAAGTTTAATTGTATGATAACTTGATAAGTTATTTATATGTATCGCTGATACATATATAATATATATATATATGCACTGTTTGTTCACTTTACTATTAAAGATTGTTTTTTATTATTAAATTTTATTAGTTACATTTACAACACATACATTGGACATAAAAGCAACTATTACAAATGCCAACAATATGAGGGGTACAATTTCAGGGAAATGGATTGCCAAGGGGCACGCAAGTCAAAAAAGGTTGGGAACCACTGCCTTAGCGGACACCAACACATCCAGAAACCGCAACACTAGAAGCTCCGAAATTCAGCATTTTGAATTTCGCGCTTCTGATGTTTCGGAATTCTCAGACTTCAGTATTCTAACTTCAAAATACTGAAATTTGTGGTTTCAGTATTTTGAAATTAAAATGGGGAACCCATATATACATTATATATATATATATATATATATATATATATATATATATATATATATATATATACATACATACATACACACACACACACACACACACACACACACACACACATATATATACACACACACATACATACACTCTATATTATATACATATAGATATATACACACACACACACATTTCTGGGACAACATACACCCCCCCTTCTTTGCTGTTACAGGAATCATATTTACCACACCCTGGCTTTTAAAAAAGTACCACAAAAACAGCTTAACATTCAGAAGGACCTACGTAAATCTCTTTAAAACTGTGCAGAAAATAAAGTGCTCTCCAGAAATAAACTGAAGAACTACATTTATTAAATAAAATACAGTACACTATTAGCTCTTTACAAACATGCCCATGCATGAAAAGTTGGCCTGTAATTCAACACTTTATGTTTTGAAAACATTTGTTAAAAATGTTGCACTTCATATTTTAGAAAATATTTGTTGCATAGTTAATAAACAGCAAAACAAATGCATTCTGGTACATGAATGCAACACACAACATACAACTACTTATGTAAGTTTAATTTCTACAAAAGTTTAGTCATACACTATATAGTATAGATGACGGGGAAAATGTACAGATGTAACAACATAGTGTTAATTCCAAAATCCCATAGTTAAGATGACCTTGAGTTTCACTCTCAAGGTTAAGAGAAAACAGAAAATATCACTATTGTTAATTCTGTAATTATGCAAGCTTTTGTCCTCTGTGCAAACAATATTTTTTGCAGTTTAGAAAAATATACTCTGCAATACAAAGAATTCTTTACCCACTATCATCTTCTTGAGTAAAATTTTTCATATACAATCTTCATTCATCATCATCTTCTTTCGGCTGTTCGCGTTAGGGGTCGCCACAGCGGATCATCTGTTTCCATTTCTTCCTGTCCTCTGCAAATTGCTCTGTCACACCAACCAACTGCATGTCCTCTCTCACCACATCCATAAACCTTATCTTAGGCCTTCCACTTTTCCTGTTACATGGTAGCTTCATCCTTAGAATCTTTTTTCCCAATATACTCAGCATCCCTCCTCAGCACATGTCCAAACCAACATAATCTTGCCTCTCTGGCTTTGTCTCCAAACCTTCCAACCTAGGCTGACCTTCTAATATACTTCTTCCCAATTCTGTCCACCCTCGTCACAACCAGTGCAAATCTTAACATCTTTAACTCTGCCACATCCAGCTCTAACTCCTGCCTTTTTGTCAATGCCACTGTCTCCAACCCATGTAACATAGCATAAAACCTTAATTACTATCTTTATTTTAATGAGCCTTTCCTGGTGAGGGTGAGGTGGTAGCAAGATGAGCAAGGTAGACAAACTTCCCCAAACACAGCTACAGACTCTATCCCATCCTCTGGGAACCACATAGGTTTCAGGCAAACAGAAATATAATGCTGCTTACATGTCCTGGGTTTACAGCATGGCTTTTTCTGAGGGGCAGTGCCTGGTACATCTTCTGTGGAAGGCAACCATGGGCATCCGCACAAGGTGTTCAAATCATACCTGTCAAAAATCTGGACAAGGCCCATGAAAAATAGGTACAAAACTGTATGCCTCAACGTACAATTTGCATACATAATTACAGAACCCTCCCCACTCCAATGGAATTGTGGCATACCAACTTTCAAATGCAAACTGAAGAACAAAACCAAAATATAGCATCAGAGTCCCCCCTGCAGCCATTCCAATGTCCCATTACCTGGCTATTTCACCCCATTTACCTTAAACACTAATGTGTGCATACTGCTTTACTTCTACAATGATTATCTGGATTTTATTTTTACATTTTATAGCACAATGCACAAACACTAAGACATCTGATAAACAAAGCAATAAACAAACAAACAATGAAAATAGACTTGGCATTAAAACTTATCTTGCCTTGAAACTCACATTCATTGAAACAGCATTGAAACCCACACCACATCCAAAGAAAATGAATCTGGCAAGTGGTGGATAAAGATTACCTTTGGGCTGTTTTCAAATCAGAGGCCCCTTGCACACAAAACAAGAAACATATGTGTGTTCTTTGATACACCTTCTTGACTTTATTAAATTATATTCCTTGTATAGTACAGCAAACTTGTTAGACTTAAGTAAGAGCGCATTTTAAATTTACTGCTTCAAAAATGTTTCCGGTAAGCAAAACAAAATGCATGAACCAATAATGACACAATTGCTCTATTCAGAACATTTCCATCATAAAAGTCTACTTCCACACAGAATTGCAGTTTAAATTTAGTATCTGAACATTTTTCCAGTAGGCAATGAAACAAAATGCATGAACCAATAATGACAAAACTGCCCTATTCAGAACATTTCCATGATAACAGTCTACTTCTACACACACACACACACACACACACACACACATTATATATATATATATATATATATATATATATATATATATATATATATATATATATATAATGACAGTACTGCAAGCCATAGGCATTTTGCACAGCTTATTGTACTTCTTTTCAATTGGGGGGGGGGGGGCAAAAGGCCACAAACGGACACATTTTAAACATTGCTCGTATAATTTTGGAAAGTTGCTTGAACAAAATGTGTTACCACCATGCATTTTACTGTCAAGTCTTGAACCCAGGACCCAACTTAAATGGCCACCATTTAGTGAATTCAGTTCTCACTTCATAAGTGTAGGCTCCCAGACAGAGTGTGGAAAAGATCTATGATCGCTGCTCTGTGCCACATGCTTTAAATAAGGCAAGCTGTCCAAATCACCTCAACTGGTTTATCACTTAGGTCAGCTAAGTACACATCCCTTTCAATGAAAATAATTCCAGTGACCCACGACAGGAAATAATTTCTGATCTTTCTGCATGTGTTATAGTATTTGTCATGCATGGTGATGAATACTGAAAAATATTCCTTGCAGTAACTGGAGATCTATATCTAGAATCTTATCTCCTTCTTTCTTATCTCATATCAGGTAATTACTCATAACACTATGTTGATTGCTTACTGACCCACCATTAGTCATGATCAAAACCCACCATACTTAAACTCAGCCACTAATGCCAACTCAGCTATCCTCCCATCTGAAGACACCAGTTCAATATTTTGTGAGACAACACAAAGACCTAAGATTTGTAGTTGTTGATTTTAATTCTAGCCTCTCCACACTCAGTAGGGAAGCATGTAAGTACATGTTGGAGGTTGTGCTGAGATGCAGATAAAAGACTAACATTATCTGCAAACAGCAAAAAAGCAATCGTTAAGATTCCATATTGGACTGTGCCAATCACTGGTGCATCTCAATATTCTTTCCATGTAAATAATGAAAATGAGAGGTGATAAGAATGCACTTGACACATCCCGGTAAACCTCTAAGTACACTCAGAGCAATGGGACATCATGTAGCAACAATCCTGTACTCCATATTCCTCACAGGGGGTCCCATTATTCATATAGGGTGTATAGTCCTTGTACAGGTTCAGAAACTGCACTTATTTAGAAACCTCTGTAATCCCCTTACACATCTGCACAAAGCTGAAGACCTAGTTTACTAAGCCATACACTGGACAGAATCTGCACTGTTCTTCCTGAATAAGAGAGTAAGTCATCGATCAAAAGTTTCTGTCAAGCTCTTTAGACTGGGCTTTTTTTTATTAAGAGTGTGATGTTTTTACTACTCCAACCCTGTGTGTTTCATTCAATGTGTCTTACTAGATCTCATCTCAATCTATAGCATTATTGTTACAGAAGTCACTGACTACCTCAGTCATGGCAGCAACTGTAATGAACACCAACCAACCAGAGATTTCAATCACTATTTCCTGAGAGCTTTGAATGTGAACTGGATCAAGGAGTTCCTCTAAATGCTTTTTCTACCGCATAACAATCAGTGAAGGCCTTTTGGGAAATAAATCTTAAAATATATGGTACACACACAGACACACACACACAGACACAGACACACACACAGACACACAAGTGAAAACAGTACCTCCACTCTGCAGTTATTTGTTTCCCAAGCAGCAACTCCATTCATTCTCACTAGCTAACAGACAGGAAAATTAAATTGCAACTCCTTTCCGTTCATCCCCGTTCTCTCATTAGGGTAAGGAACTCTTGCAGATTCCTTGTTCTCATTAGAATAATAAGCAGCAACAACTCCATAAACTCTCCCGCCGATCCCGGAACCTCATGTGCATTCAAACAGCCGGAAATAAGCTTTCAATAGCTCCATTCTGACAGGCTGATGTATTAATAATTCCAAAATCATGCTTCATTCAAGGTATCAGAATATTTTATCTTGAAGCAAATATGATGGCAAATACAATTATATTGATATTTGACCTCTGTCAATGAGTATTTGTTAGAATTGTAAGGTGATAATTTTTTAAAGGCACAGGCCACACCCACTAGGAGTTAGAGGTACACACTCAAAAGAGTTGCACTGGAGGGAATGAGTTAAAAATCACAAGCTGGAAGGAAACTGAAACATATTTCCCAAGTGGCATTGATATGAATGAATTTGACCGAATGCCAAGAATGTGGACACAACTCGGTCCTCAAAACACAGGGAAGAAATGACATACAGCAGCAGCACCAGTGTGATGCTGTACTGCTGTAACACTGCCGACGAGACATTCTGAGGTACAACATCACATGACTTCTTCAGATCCATGAGACACATGTGGACAGTAGTGGTGAGCTCTCATGAGCCCCTCCAAATAACCGTGCAAAATGTGGATCATTTGTTATATAGCCAGGATTAAATCTACACAGTGTCTCCTGGCTTAGATGCTAAATTACTCGAAGTCTCCTTTCCAGCAACTAACATATTCTTTGCCATGAAGAATGAGGGGTGTAATCTTTCTATATTGCCCCTAAAAATGAGGGCCACTACCTCAGTTTGTCAGTCCACAGACACTGACTCCAACATTGTAAAATACATATAAAACATGCTATGAACACAAAACATTTATTCATTCAGTTCTTTGGAACACCTCTGTTGATGATGAAAAAACAGAAGGAAGGTTAAATGCCTATAGCTCATCTGGAACTGTTGGCCTCATAGCGGAAGCCCTGGAAAACATTGCAAACAAAATTAATGGTCTGTTATCGAGGAGGGGAAGAACAACACAACATAAGTCCGATACGGCTGCTGAACAGACCAACACAGCATAATACCAAGCTAAGTGCTCATGTAGAAATCAAACTGACTGGTCATAAAACACTTGGTCATGTTGCTCATCAAGCATTAAAATCCAGACACTTTGTTTTATACCTAGTATATATATCTAGTGTTGAGAAAACCTTAGTTGGACATTCTTGAAATCATTTCTTCAACAGTAAGCAAAGGGTAATATAGTGTCTTTTATTAATTTTTTCACATTTTTCATATCAATACAGATACAAAGTCATGACCTGTAAAAGGGACTACATTATTCACAAATTGTGATGCCTCCAATTGCTTCTTAAGGACAACTACATTTTCCATATGCTTCAGTTCCATTTCTACCTCTTAAAGCTTTGGGCACTTTCCTTGCAGCACATATCACTGGCACAGCATTATGATTTATTTGTTTGTGATAGTCTCTTGTAAGCTTAAGACTGTGACTCAATGAGCACAGCAGCGCAAGATAATTTGCAGAACCATGTCAAAAGTATTTAGAGTCTCTGAGTGAGTCTGAACATAGGTGGTTTGTGTTTGTACACCACCAAGCGAGTCTTAACAAATCCAGTTTTTGTTTCACTGCCCATTCATTTTAATATTCCTAACTGTTCACAAGCCACAGTAACCCAAATTTACTCATTTCTACTGAATAACTGGGTAGGGGAACTGGTCCTCAAGACCTTTTTCAGCCACAACTTGGGTACAGAAGTGCAAAAAAGTAGCAGATACAGTAGTTCAAATATATACACAGAATTAAAAATTAGTAGATTGAAGTATTTAAGGGATACTGTTTTGAAAAAGTAGTCAACGTGTCTAATCCTTCTGCTGACACGTCAGCTGGTTTTGGCAGTGTAACCGTCTTTCAGTCAGAATAAGTTAAACTGACAATAGCTCTCATGACTGACAGACCGAAAGCTTTAAATGCATCTTTTGATAAGACACCATAATCTTCACCTGTATCAAGTTTTAATTCCACAATATGCCCCTTAATGCTCAGTTCCCCAACAGTCAGTTTCACACACTAGGCTCACTACTTCAGATGCACCATTAGATTTCTCAGAATCACATTTTTCATTGCTACAGTACTTACAGTTAATTTTTATATGCCTGCTCCCAAATATGCAAATTTGTTTGAATACACTGTTTATTTATTTAGTTTATATACATCTTAGCAAATATCCTTTTCTTTGGTTTGACACAGTATAGAAAAATACTGTGTACTATCACAGATTCTGCAGGATTAAGTAAAAGCATGACAATGTCTGCAATGGTGCTTACAGCAACACCTACTGCCTCATACAGAACTATATATTTACTATCACAGATTCTGCAGGATTAAGTAAAAGCAGGACTATGCCTGCAATGGTGCTTATAGCCACACCTACTGCCTCAGACAGAACTATATGATATGGTGGGGCGGAGCCTAGATGGCCAACTGGTAACAGCTTTTCTCTTGAGCTCCACATCAGTTACTAGAAAACAGGGGCATTATTAATTAAAATTCTATCATCTACCATCTAAAAGTTGAATAATCTGCTCTAGAGCATATATTCTACTAGATATTCAACTTCTTTTACTGTACTTGTGTTTTTACCTACTTCTTTTTACTTTTGCATCATCTTAAAATACTCAATTGTATTTATTACTGCTTGGTGTAACTCATTCTAAGCCTTTTGGTTTAAACACTTGGGCTTCGGACCAGTTAGTTGTTTTGCACTGAGAGGGTTTGTGGTCTGCACTGTTGTGGCAGAACAGGTAGCTTACATCCTTCTAGGTTGAGAACTGCTGATTGAGGGCTCAGTGTCTGTTATTCTAAAAGTGTATTAATTCTGGTTTAAGCACTTGGGCTTTCAAGCCAGTTATTTTACATTAAGAGGGTTCGTGGTCTGCACTCTTGTGGGAGGAGAGGCTGGACTCTGCCCTTCTGAGCTGGGAATTTCTGGTTAAAGGCTTATAGTGCATGCATATCTGAACTGTTTCTTACTGAAGTTCGTGCACCTTGTTTGCTGTGGCATAGACTGGATTCGGGCCTGCTGGATCTAGCTTTGTTTGTGTAACTTGAGCACTAATCCAGACATTCTCTAAAGTATTCAATGGTATTTATTACTGCTTGGTTGTAACTTGAGTGTAGCTATCATTCAAGTCTTTTGGATTAAGCACTTGGGCTTCAGACCAGTTGTTTTACATTAGGAAGGTTTGTGGCAAGCACTGTGGTGGCAGGACAGGTAGCTTTCATCCTTCTAAGTTGGGAACTGCTGATTGAGAGCCCAGTGTCCAAGTGTATTAGTTCTGGTTTAGGCACTTGGGCTTCAGGCCAGTTATTTTACATTAAGAAGTTTCGTGGTCTGCACTCTTGTGGGAGAAGAGGCTGGACTCTGCCCTTCTGAGCTGGGAATTTCTGGTTAAAGGTTTATAGTGCCTGAATATTTGAACTGTATCTTACTGAAATTGGTTCACCTTGTTTGCTCTAGCATAGACTAGATCCAGGCCTGCTGAATCTAGCTTTGTTTATATGCTTGTTTGTTTGCTTGTTATTTCCCTGGAAGCTAATTCCACCTAATACGCAACTTCTCAGCGCTTCTGTGGATCACTAGTGATATCTGCATTGCTTACTGTACTTATTTCCTTGTTTCACTTGAAAGAAAGTTACTGTTTGTCGTTTTTGCATTTAGTTACTTGTAACACATTGCACTCAAGTTACCTGGCACTTGCTCACTAAAGCAATTATATAAGTCAGCACTAAAAATTAAAAGCACTACACCCTCACTCCCCACTGGCCCTTGTTTTCAATTAAGGATTTCCCAATATTATTCTAGCATGTCCAAAGGTCAGTTGTCAATCTCCTCTCCGGTCCAGCTGGTGAATCTGGGAATCTTGAGGCAATGTTATAACTGCCTCATGTACACAGACAACCCTCTCCTCCTCCCACATAACACAAATACTTGCGAGAGATGCAGCTATTTAGCCAAACTGGAGGCTGAGCTCTCTCAACTCAGGACTGGCAAGACCAGACAGGAGGAAAAGGCAACTACACACACCACAAAACCAGCCTCACATAATGCTACCACTCCACTGAATCAAACACATAAACACACAAAGACATACTCGGAGGCTCTGAGTAAAAATTTACCTAAACAGCAGAGGCCTCCAAAGCAGACATCCAAACAACTGCTACCTCAAGACACCCCACAAGCAACACATAAACCACAAAAGCAGTGTGCAAAGCAGTCACAGCCCTTAAGGCCAAATACAACATCAAACATACTTGTCATAGGTGACTCCATAGTCAGACACACTGACGTCCCACTCACCAGGCTGAACAAGGAGAGGGTCACAGTAAGCTGCCTATCGGGCGCTAGAATCCGCCACATAACACAAGCACTGGTCACTCCACGGCAAGTACAAATATGACACAGTCATTGTCCATGCTGGTGTGAACGACCCGAGACGTACCTCCCTGTACTACATGAAAAGAGACATAGAGGAGCTCTCTGATTATGTAGCCCAGGCAGGTATGACCCTAACCCTGAGCAGTATCCTTCCTTCACCAAGAATGATACCACAATATAGAGACAAGATGATCAGCTTTAACAATTGGCTTAATGTCTGGTGTCATTCAAAGGGGATCCAGTGTCTGTCTGCCTGGGATGACATGCTTGACAAGCCACGCTGCTTCGCAAGGGACGGCTTGCACCTGTCACCCCTGGGATTCCGGATATTGGCTAAGGCTCTTGCCACCCCATAGTGCCTTTTTAGGCAAGGCTCAAATTCTAAACCTACCACCCTAGAAAACAAAAATGGGAAGAAACTGAGGGTAATGCTGCTCAATGCCAGAAGTCTAAATCTCAAAATGCACGCACTCGAGGCCCTTCTCAGTATGGAGAACATCGATGTCTGTGCTGTAACTGAAACCTGGTTCAAGGCTCCTGAGAGCACCCCGGCACTATTAGGTTTTACCTCATATCATGCTCCGCCCCAAAACCCGGACCACACCACAAAAGGAGGGGTGTATCCATATTCATAAAGGATACCCACACCTCCAGGTTGGTGGCAACGCTAAGCTCGGAAACCATCCAGGTGCAACTAACCATAGGCAAAACTGCTCTACAAATTGTAGCATGCTACAGGCCACCCTCTCAAACTCAGGAACCCCACACAGCCTTCCTGAAGACACTGGAGGGTATAAATGTATCTCAAAACACCATCATATTGGGTGACTTCAACTACCCGAATATAGACTGGGAACATTACTCAAGCCCTAACTTTCTAGCCCAACGGTTCCTGGAGTTCATAAATTCAAATGCCATGGAACAGCTAGTCACTGTTCCCACGAGAGGAGAAAATATACTAGATCTCATTGTCACAAACATGGGGACAAAATGCTCCACACCGAAGTATATCCCTCATTGGTGAGATCTGATCATAAACTAATCTCACTGGAAATCCACATCCCGCCCCCACCCCAAACAAAAGACCATAGTGAAGAACTTCTCTAAAGCAAACTTCACACTACTCAAGACTGGTGTGGTATCCTTCAAGGCCCCTGAGCCAGAGGAAACCACAACCCAAGCTGCGGAAGCCCTTACAAATGCCTTCTATGAACACCTCCAGGACTGCATGGATCAGGCAATCCCAAATAAAACCAAGACTCTTTCCACAAAGGGCAAACGTCCAGTCTGGTGGACCCCAGCCATTAACAAACTTTACAATAAGAGGAGAAAGCTATTACATGATAGAACAAAATCCATAAAAGGGAAGTCACCCCTGATCATTATTAGTAAAAGATTACGAGCACTCATAAAATCAACTAAGGCCAATTTTGAGAGAAAAATTGCCATGGATTCAAAGGATAATCATAAGGCCTTTTTCAGCTATGTTAGGAACCTGGGTGGAAACTCCCAGATATGCTCAGAATTAGTCCAAAATGATACAAAAATCACTGAACCCACAGACATTGCCAACATACTGGCAGACAGGTTCAGTGCAAACTTCACCCCCTCTCCCCTAAAGGAGAGATAACTAGGCCAGACGAGTGTAGGCACCCGGACATCTCAAATGCGCAGGTGAAAGCTGCTCTCTCTAAAGCTAAAACACAGCATCAATGGGACCGGATGGTGTCCTCGGCTGTGTGCTACACGAGCTAAATGAGGAATTAACCCGCACATAAGGCAGCTGTTTAATCTCAGCCTTACCACAGGATACGTGCCCAAGGAGTGGCGTGCAGCAACTGTGGTCCCACTCCACAAAGGCGGCGCCTCACGGACCCTGGTAATTACCGCCCCATAAGCTTAACAAGTCTAGTCTGCAAAGCTATGGAGAGGATCATAATGGAGCTCATAAACAAAGATATAGGGGACTTGCAGACATTGGACCCGACCCAGTTTGGCTTTGTCAAGGGAAGATCATGCCTTTTGAACTTGGTCGACTTCTTCGAAACAGTCACCAAGGCCATTGATGAGGGAAAGGCAGTCCATACAGCCTACCCTGACCTTGCAAAGGCTTTCGACACAATACCCCACTCGGGTATTGTAGAAAAACTTACCAGCTTAAATGTAAACCCATATGTCACAAGATGGGTTGCAAACTGGCTTAAGGACAGAACCCACAGGGTTAGAGTTGCTGGCGCTGTGTCAGACTCCAAGCCGGTCACAAGTGGTGTCCCACAGGGCTCGGTCCTTGGCCCCCTATTGTTTGGCATCTACTTCTCAGAAGTACAGGCCAGCATGGGAGGACTTTGGCTGACAAAGTTTGCAGACGACTGCAAACTGGGCGCCATAGTGGAAAGTGCATCGGACACGGATATCCTTCAGAAGGGACTCACGGAAACAGATAGCTGGTGCCAGAGCCATGGCCTGAAGTTAAACGCCAAAAAATGTATAGTCATACCCTTCGGGAAAAACAAGGTAACCCCAAGCTACCATATAGGTGGCAATCCACTAAGCACAGAAGAGGTTATCAGGGACCTGGGGACCCAGGTTGACAGTGGCCTTTCTTTTGACACTCACGTTGCTAAAGTGGTTAGAATGACCTTCTACATTGCCCACCTAATCATGAAGGGATTCACATCCAGATCTACTCTTCACTTATCATACCAATGATCGAGTACAATGCCCCATTCGGGATGTATCTCACCCGACATCTGCAGCAATTGGAGAGACCCCAAAAGTTCCTCATCAAAAGGATAAAGGGACTCCAAAATCTGTCATATGCTGCCAGATTGAAGAAACTCCAGCTCTACTCAGTCGCATACCGTCTGCTCAGAGGTGACATGTGCCTGACATACAAGGCCATGTCCAACCCGGAATTAATGGACATGCTCCACCTCAAAAAATCCAAATCCACCAAAACCACTAGAGCAAGCGACTTAAACCTTAGCACGGATATAACTAGGACGTGCTGGAGGGATAGATTTATCACTCAGAGACTCCCTATGCTGTGGAATAAAATCCCGGTCCATGTGAGGCAGAGCACCTCGCTGACTCTGTTCAAGAGAAATCTAGACCTGTGGATGGGAGATCGTAGGTTTACCCCGGGAATCATCTCTGTGTCACTGCTGGACAGAGGCACAACAAACTAATGGGCACAGTATTTTTTCATATAAGGGGTGGCGTAAGCCACAAAAATTTGGGCTAGGCTTATAAATGCCTTAGGGCAGATAGCCTAGTATAAACCTATGAACCTATGAAGAGTCTTCTTAAAGATTTTCCTGTTAAATTTTATGATTATTTACCTGAACAGAGATGAGCAACTCAAAAGCATCACATTCTGATTCTTCACTAAAAAAAGAGATCCAGTCTATAGCTGCCACTCTTCAGGAATTATCTTTAAAGATGGACAGATTTACTGATAATCTTGAAAATTTAAAGGTAAACTGTCAACAACAAACAGATGTTTTAAAGGAAATTCTCCAGAAACAACAATCTAAAATTTTGGACATTTAAACTTATCTGAGTGATATAGATGGAAGGTTAAAAGAAGATGAATCTCACTGTGAACTTATATTGCAACAAAATAAGTGGCTGACAGAGAAAGAAGAACTAATATCAGAAGTTTCGGTGTTCCTGAGAAGACATCATCTATTTTTTAAGTGCCTGGCTTCCTGAAATGAGTTTGTCCTATGGAATTGAAAGAGCACACAGAGCTATTGGAAAACATATTCCTTCTTCTCCTAATGCTTCCCCAAGGTCAATAGTTGTAAAGTTCCTATCCTTTCTAGACAAATACTAAAAACAGCCTGGAGGAAAAGTCCTTTGTCATTCAAAGGAAATCAAATAAGGTTTGAGAATGACTATTCCACAAGAGTTCTAGAAATGAGAAAAAACTCTTGGCCATTAGTAAAACTATTAAAGCAAAATAAAATTAAAGCTCAACTTGTCTATCCAGCTAAAATCAAAATTACTCATCAAAATGAACTGAGAACTTTCAATAATATCGAAGAAGCGGTTTCCTTTATTCAGAACAAAAATATCATTACAATCCCAGAAGGAATGGAATGGTCACCATCTTCAACTCTCAAAAGATCATCTGACAAAAATAACTGGTCAGATGTAAAGAAGAAGCAGCTAAAGACTGGTCTTAAACGTTTTGGACTTTTAAGCTCTCTCAAAGATCAACCTACACTACAAAATGTTTATAAACATCTAAAAAGTATGTACCACTAATTTATTTTATTTGCAAATACTCTTTTACTCACTTTTTCAATGAAATATATAACATGAATTAAAATTAAATCTCTCATATGAACAGAACCATTTAAAATATTACATAACATAGACAGATTCTGTGTACGCATGCTTTTACTTTATTTAGATTCTAACCTTTTAATAATTTAAAAATTTCAATCATATGGTTGGGAACATGAAAGTTAACCATCAGAGTTAGTTTTTATAAACATATGTGTTTACTGAAATATATTTAACAACTTTATTAGAATGTATCATTCTACCAAAACTTAGTTTTCTTTTTTTCACATATAATCACTTCATCTGGTTTAAACTAGCGTTTCAGCATTCGAAACGGATAGTTAGTTGCTTTCCTTCATGAAATGCAGTCTCGAGCTATGTTTCTAAAAATGAGAGGGTTTGTCTTCTCTTGACTGCATTTGTGGTTGTTTGGATGCTTAGATTCAAGCGATAGGAGTAGATTGCTTTTGATAGTGAACAGAGTGTCATGATGAGCCTTTATGTATAGTTTCCCTTTATTTCTACATATTTTTTTTCTCTTGGAACTAGCATACAGCTCATACTGTTTTATTTACTGTTTTCCGGTAGTTAGTACTTGCCTAGAGGATACGTAAAATATTAAAAAATGTTTATTTAAAACTTTACTAGTTTAAAAGTAATGTTAGTTAATTTTGTATCTGGCTTTTGCATAGAACTGGTTCCCGCAGCAACTTAAGCTGCGATATGCTAATTAAAGATGACGTCATGCCCAAACATTCTGAATAGATTAATATACTGAATAAGTGAACTTTTTGTCTTCTCGTACGTTTGATATATGTAATCGTATACACTAGTATTTACATACATGCTATAATGCTTGTATATCTGAATGTAACTATTAAAACATTCAAGCACTAAAAAAACATTATCTACTGTTAGAAAGCAGACTTCATTTTAATAATCCATTTTCTGAATGATAGGAAATCTTAAATATTGTCATTGTTGATGACTGCAGTCCTCTATGATTTGCCAGAAAGCCGCACGTTTTTTGTGACCGGTGAACTGGAAATAGGAGGTAAAAATCTTGAATTTTGCAAGAATTTTATAAAACAGTTCAGTTATTGGATTGGGCAGCAACAGTAATATACGGTTAATAAAAAGAATACTAAAAATGAATTCTTTGTGTGCGTGTGTGTGTGGGTGTATGTATATGTGTGTGTGTGTGTGTGTGTGTGTGTGTGTGTGTGTGTGTGTGTGTGCGTGTGTATTTCTGTATACTGTATTGTCATAAAAGTGTGTCAGCCAAGGTATATACAATGCTGTCATGGTGCTGAAACCATGATGGAAGCCATGTTGAGCACCACATAATAAGCTATAACTACTTACATATTCAAAAATATGAGTGCAGATTAAGTTTTAAAATCTTTTTGAAATAGTGCATAAATTAGCTACTGGTCTGACGTCTTTTGCACTGATAGTGATTTAACCTTAGGCAAAGAAGTGAGACCTGCATGCTTAGAATGTGCAGAAGTCCCTGAGTGAAAAAAAAAAAAGGTTGAAAAGAAATATGTAGATCTCATGTATTAGAAGTTGATCATTTTTATAGGGTGGAAAATAACCCGGATTCAAACTGTATTTAATAAGCCATTGCATGCTATGACTTGAGACTTTATGAGCATTCCATGTAGTCACTTCAAGCTATGTAAGCACTCCATTTAGTGTCATCAGACTTTACACATTCCATATAATGAGAATAAGTACTACAATCTTTTCATGTTGTTTTGACACCAGCTTCTTTAAACAATTCAAGCAATGACTTCACACTGATTGTACTGTGGACTCGGGGCTTTATTTTTTTATTGATCATGTATTACGAATCTTATCAAGGACGCTAGTTCCTTGCTATAATGATTGTTATTAACATAAAAGCATTAAAAACAAAAGTAAATATGTTTTAAATGAAATGAATAGATTTATTATTAACATGGCATTCTTACTGATATTTTCACTCAGATATATAATTTCTGCGAGTCACAGGTACACATAAAAAGCGATTTTAAATACTCCTAGTTTGATTCTGTATACATGGAATTTTATTTAAATCTAGACAGACGCCTAGGACATTAACTACATTCCTTTAATTAGTAATATTCCTTATAATCATATAAATGGCAATTGATACAAGCTTTGCTGAGAAGTAAACTTTGTATAACTAACATCATTTGCGATTAATTAATCATTTTTACAGCGGCTTTGTGCTTTATGCTGTTGCATTTGTATCATAGATCTTTTTAAAGTATTCAGCTTTCATTGGGTTGCTATGTTATCATAACCAGTTTTCCTGATGAGAATTTAAACAGTGGAGAATACGGAATTCTGGATGTTGCATGAGGTCATGATGAAATTTATTGGAATGTCACAAATGATAAATATTATTTTGAGCAGTAAATTCAGCTTGCTTTTTTCCATTGCTCTAAATTTGGGAAACACAGCACATTTCAAGTATATGTTACTGGATTTACTAATATAGTAACAAATACTAATAGATGTGAGGTAATGATATTAAGTCATATTGAATTCTATAAAATGAATACGGAATAGTGAGACAATGTCAACATTTTATTGTGGAAAGCTTAAAATTTCGAGTAACTGTAACTAGTTATATACTTAATTAGAAGTATTAATGAAATGATGACTAATATAATTTCATTTATTTAGAGTCTTATGACTTACTACATCTGATTTCCTAGTATGCTAATGTCTTTTTAGCTATCAACATACATTAATAGGTATTTATTCATTTAGTTATCAGTTGTATTATTCTAACATCACTTTCCTTCATAATAAAAATAGAGAAACTATAAAGTATTCTGAAACTGTCATAGTCTGACTTACAATACATTTAACCTTGAATTATTTTGATAAAACTTCTTCATTTATTGTTAGTCAGGCTTCTATTTCTAGTTTAGAGAAGACTGTATGATTTTTTAGAGACTTTTAGTTTATTAAATAATCATATTAGTATTCTTATAGAATGTTCTCAAATGATGACTCTAATGTTTTATTGTTTCTTCTCATTGTTGTTAACAGTATTAGTTTACTCATCAGTTCTGATACTATTGTTTATATAATCAATTGTATACTTCAACACTTATCTTTTGTTAACCTATTCATACATATACACTATTAAACTATTAATAATTTGATTATGCAAAGATTCACATAGTAAGAGAAACATGTTCCTTACAATTAATTAATTATTTTCCTTTCTGTTTTTCTCTTAACTATTTAAGTCTAAAAACACTGATCATAATCAACTTATATATTACATCAATATTTGTTGTTCTCTTGTACTAATTAACTTATAAAATATACACAGATTTCATATAGTGGAGCCTCAAATTAGGCAATATTTTCAAATCATTAGTATGATGGATAATCTGATTGGATATTTTTGTCCTCTCAGATTAGGAATATATTTAATTCCATGTCAGATAAAGGTTTTACTGAGGTTAACTTATTCTTTTAAAAATGTTTTCTCCTTTTTCAGGCCTCAACTTAATTTTAAGTTTTACCTTTTAATGAAAGTTAGCAATTTATTTTTAAAATATAGATTCTTCAAGAAGGATAAGCAGGATTTAAATAATACAAGTATTTGTTACCATATAACTTCAAAATTCCCAACTTTTGAGCAAATAAGACAGAATTAACCTTTCTTTCTCTAAATGTTAATGGTTTAAATAATCCAGTGAAAAGATCTAACTTATTAAAATACTTAAAATTAAATAAAACACAAGTAATCTTTCTACAAGAAACCCATTTTAAAATGAATGATAGTTTTATTTGGAATCCAAATGAATATTTAAGAATATCCAACTCTTCATATGTCAAAAAAACTAGAGGTGTGTTAACATTATGGAAGAAAAGCATTATATCCTCTCAAATTATCTATAGTTATGAAGATAAAGAAGGTCTTCTATCGATTATAATAATAAAATATAGTAAAAGTATCTGGACGTTAGTTAATGCTTATTGGTTTCCTGGTATTGGTGTAAGAACAATAAAAAAACACTTAGAACTTATAATTAAAAATTATAAGGGTAGCCTGATCCTAGGAGGGGACTTTAACTGTTTATTCAATGATTCAGAAACTTCTAATAAAAATCTTTTTGTAATACCCCTATAGGGAAGAATTTTAAAAAATGGATAGATAATTTACAGTGATTTGATTTATTTTATCTTAAAAATAATAATTATCTGGATTTTTCTCACTGTGATTTTAGATATAAGACTTATACTAGAACTGATACAATTTTTATATCTCAAGATATAAAAACAAAAATACAATACTCCCGTGTAAAAATACAATACTCCCGTGTCCTATATCTGACCATAATGCACTCATTTTTCAGCTACAAGCAGACTTTAAAAAAATGTCTTACATTAAAAGAATTCCAGCCTACATTACCAAATTAAAACAGTTTAAACCATGGTCAGAAATAAAAATTTTCTTGGATACAAACCTAAATAGTAAAGTAAACATAGTAATTATCTGGGATTCCCTGAAAGCGTATTTATATGGCAGAATTATTACATGGTTTAATAATAAAACAAAGGAATGGGAGTCCGAACTATCTAACTTACAAAAACAAATCATATTAATTAACAATGATAATACAAAAACTTTCTTAAATAAGAAAAAAGAAACTGAATCTTTAAATAAAAAATATAATGATATTCTAACCCACAAAACTAATTTAGCTTTAGAAAAATTAAAATTAAATTCTTTATCGGTTTCTCCAAAGTATATGCATAATCCATCACTGAGAATTAAAAGACACTCTATTGAAAATAATATTGTGAGTGTGTTTCATGAAGGAAGAAACAATAAAAAAGTATCTGATATAGGGGATGTTTTAGATGCCTTTAGATTTCACAGAACAATACAAAAAGCATCACTATAAAGTTTCAGACAAGGATCTGGACCTTTCTAACATAAAAAGCTTACTAGAAAACTTAATAGATGAAATTCAGAAAATAATTTCTTAAAAAGAAATTAATGAAAAAATTAAAGATGGTATTATTAATGAGATGTATAAGCTTCTACCACACTCAGCAGTATCAGTTTTACATAAGGCTTTAAATGAGTCATACCTACAAGGTATAATTCCACCTTCATGGAAATATTCATTAATTACCCCTATACTAAAAGAAAATAAAGATTCTCATTTGTGCAGTTCATATATAATCTTAATGTCTGTTTTAGTTAATAGATTCAAGAAATCACTAACGCAACTTATCACTGAATTTCAAATGGGTTTTATATATAATAGACATACTCAAGATAATATACAAAGAATTATAACTACCATAGATATTTTGAATAGAGAAAACCAAGAAGCTCTCATAATTACCCTTGATATTGAGAAAGCATTTGATTCAATAAATTGGGATTTTCTCTTTAAAATTCTTGAACTACATGTTTCCTACTCAATTTATTTCTTTTATAAAACATATTTATAATAATAATTTATCATACGTAAAATTAGGTCCATTTGTGTCTGAGTATATTGAAATAATTAAAGCCTAGACAAGGATGTCCAATGTCCCCAATCTTATTTGCTCTAGCAATAGAACCTTTCTCCTTTACAATACAATCTAATCCTAAAATTAAAGGATTTAATATAATTAATCAATTTGATTCTAAGATAATGTTAATTGCAGATGATATTCTACTTACTTTAAAAAATTCAGAAGAGTCTTTACAAGAATTAGATCTACTAATTAAAAATGTTACTGTATTTCAGGATTAAAAAGTAGTTCTAAATCTAAACACAATTTTGAATAATAAAAAAATTAATGATAACATTAAATTGAATACAAATGAAATTATTGGGAAATGTGTCTCTTCTTTAAAATATCTAGGAGTTGAAATATGTGGAAATCTTGATTTAACTTTAAATACTAATTATAATAACACTGTAAAAATATTAAAAGATCTTACAGAGAAATGGAATAATTTACATTTAAATTTTGAAGATAGGATTACAATTAATTAAAATGATTTTGATACCCAAAATAAATTATATTGCTTTATCTATTTCCTATACTACCCAATAAAAATACTTTAAAAGCAATAAATAAAATTTCTATTAAAATTCTTATGGCACCCAAAAAAAATAGAATAGCTTTATCAAATCATGTTAGACCATGGGAGTTAGCAGGAATAAATTTTCCAAATATAGAATCATATATTAAAGCTTCTAATCTTAAAAAATAATTTTAAACTGGATTAATCCAAACTACTCTTCAGCTTGGAAATCCATACAGGCAGCCATTATACTAAATGAAAATAAATTAATAAAAAATGTACAATTTAATGATCTAAGTAATAAGATTTGGTATGCACTTTGTATTAATTTACAATATAATGCTACTAAACTCACTAACGTAAATTATATAAACTCTATAATACTTTTAGAAGTTTTGTTAATAATATTGATATTAAATTGTGGATACACTATTTCCTTTCAAAATTACAAAAACTTCTACAATGATATTAGTATGGATATTCTTAGTAATTGGGAAGAGAAAAAAATACTTGTTGGTATCATTGCACAACAAATGTAGTTACCCTAGATGCACTTAATTTAATCAAAAAATTGAATTTTCCTAAATCAGATTGGTTAGCTCTTAATAGTTTAATTCCATTCACTCAAGATTTATGCAGAACAATAGAAACCTCTTCTTTTAATTCTTTGCCCAAATTTATAGCTCTTATACACGGAACATTACAAGAAGAATGCACTTGGAAAAATTTAACATCAAAATGTTATAAAATTATTATTAATTAAAAATCTATTCCTAATCAGAAATTTTGGGACTTTATTACTAAGGATTTTACATTGTCTCTAACATCTGAAAATAAAGCTAATTGTTTACCTTCTATTAAATTAACTTCTAATTTGCAGGTTTGGAGGATTTTTTCTTGGAAATTTTTACATACAGCCTTTTACACTCCTAATAAAATCGCTAAATTTAATCTCTCTAAGGAAGTAAAATGTTGGGGATGTTCAATAGTTTGTAAAGCTGATTGGTCTCATATTTTTTATGAATGCTCTCATATAAGGAAATTTTGGGAAGATAATGCTAAATTTCTTCAAGCTATTTTCAGCGATTCCTTTATTTTATCAAAATCTTTAATTTTTTTGAAAGTAACTGATTCTATTATACTGAATAATAATAATAAATATATTCTTTGGTCAATATTAGTAGTTGCCAGAAAATGTATAAGGAGAAAATGGAAATCACCTTCCATTCCAACTTTTGAAGACTTTGTGACTTTGTTGGATAAAGTAGCATCAACAGAAATACAAGCTAAAGAATTAAGAATTTTTCCCAAAAAATGGACTAATAATCCTTGGAAGAAGGTTTTATCCCTTATTAAGACAATTAATTCAGATCTACTCTCAATCAACTAATTAACTTGGAGTTTGGATTGTTGAATCTTATATGTCCTTCTTTATATATGTATATAATTTGCTATTCTCTAATATATTGCTCGAGGTCTTTGTAAATTTAGTATATAGTTTACCATATTTCATTTTTCAAATTGTAAATGTAAATTCAAAATGTTTTCTTTTTCTCTTTATTGGAAAACAATAAAAAAATCTTTGAGCAAAAAAAAGAACTATATGATATTTTCTCTCTGTCTTGGACTCTCATACTCAGATGGCACATGTTTTCATATTTGTTACTTTCATACCCATATACTGCCTTCATTATTTGACTTGCATTTACTTTTTTACACACATTCCTTTTCTTAGTTATTCTACACAAATGCATAACTTTTCAGAAAGTCAGTTTTAAAAAGTTTACCTTTTATTTCATTACTTTTTATAGCACAAACTATTCTACATTTTATAGAAAATTGTGCAGCCCACTACACTTGGTTCTGTATTATCTCATTAACATAAGCATACACAATTTCTGTACGACCTTATGTTTATGTAAAAAAAGAGATTAACAAATGGCAAACTCTTTTTCTGGTGGCAATAATTACTTTCATCTCTCACTTCATCTTGAAAAGTAAAATAATTAAATACCTTTATGGCTTTTTTCTTCAGTGAAATGCAATAATGTAGCACACTGAATAGTTTGCAAACAGTCCAAATGTAGTGGGGAATAAACAAAATTTTCTGGACCCAAAGCTTCAACTTTTAAGTCAAATTTTCTTCTTATAGCATAAGTACTCTAGAAAGGTACAACCAACACATATTTCCACCAAGAAAGAGACATCTGCCATTCTAAACAGAAAAACTCTTGCAAGCAAATATATTTAGTCAGTTTTTGCAGATATGCTTCTTCAATTCTGACATGTATTTCACCACTCTGGTACCATGACATGTTAGTAGACTTAATACAAAAATATAAAAAAAAAAAAAAAAAACAGAGAAAGGACATGTTGTCTAACCTCTGTGTTGTCTATATTCAAACCGATTTCTCTAAAATTTCTAGGTACATAGGGGTTTTAAATCACTATGGCCAGTGCATCATCACTGAAGTTACATACTTGCTCTAACTGTCACTCACTCTAATTTGAATCCATTTACCATGAAGCCAGGATTCTAGCTGAAAAAACAGATACACCCCATAAAAAGAGGCTTTTAAAGTTCTACTCATGTCGAAATACTACTTAAAATGGGTCTACTTCAAAACATTGAATTGTCCACCCCATAAGCTTAACAAGTCTAGTCTGCAAAGCTATGGAGAGGATCATAATGGAGCTCATAAACAAAGATATAGGGGACTTGCAGACATTGGACCCAACCCAGTTTAGCTTCATCAAGGGCAGATCATGCCTTTTGAACTTGGTCGACTTCTTCGAAACAGTCACCAAGGCCATTGATGAGGGAAAGGCAGTCCATACAGCCTACCTTGACCTTGCAAAGGCTTTCGAAACAATACCCCACTCGGGTATTGTAGAAAAACTTACCAGCTTAAATGTAAACCCATATGTCACAAGATGGGTTGCAAACTGGCTTAAGGACAGAACCCACAGGGTTAGAGTTGCTGGCGCTATGTCAGACTCCAAGCCGGTCACAAGTGGTGTCCCACAGGGCTCGGTCCTTGGCCCCCTATTGTTCGGCATCTACTTCTCAGAAGTACAGGCCAACATGGGAGGACTTTGGCTGACAAAGTTTGCAGACGACTGCAAACTGGGCGCCATAGTGGAAAGTGCATCGGACACGGATATCCTTCAGAAGGGACTCACGGAAACAGATAGCTGGTGCCAGAGCCATGGCCTGAAGTTAAACGCCAAAAACTGTATAATCATACCCTTCGGGAAAACAAGATAACCCCAAGCTACCATATAGGTGGCAATCCACTAAGCACAGAAGAGGTTATCAGGGACCTGGGGACCCAGGTTGACAGTGGCCTTTCTTTTGACACTCACGTTGCTAAAGTGGTTAGAAAGACTTTCTACATTGCCCACCTGATCATGAAGGGATTCACATCCAGATCTAGTGAGGTCATTGTTCCCCTGTACTCTTCACTTATCAGACCAATGATCGAGTACAATGCCCCATTCGGGATGTATCTCACCCGACATCTGCAGCAATTGGAGAGTCCCCAAAAGTTCCTCACCAAAAGGATAAAGGGACTCCAAAATCTGTCATATGCTGCCAGATTGAAGAAACTCCAGCTCTATTCAGTCGCATACCGTCTGCTCAGAGGTGACATGTGCCTGACATACAAGGCCATATCCAACCCGGAACTAATGGACATGCTCCACCTCAAAAAATCCAAATCCACCAAAACCACTACAGCAAGCGACTTAAACCTTAGCACGGATATAAATAGGACGTGCTGGAGGGATAGATTTATCACTCAGAGACTCCCTATGCTGTGGAATAAAATCCCGGTCCATGTGAGGCAGAGCACCTCACTGGCTCTGTTCAAGAGAAATCTTGACCTGTGGATGGGAGATTGTAGGTTTACCCCGGGAATCATCTCTGTGTCACTGCTGGACAGAGGCACAACAAACTAATGGGCACAGTATTTTTTCATATAAGGGGTGGCGTAAGCCACAAAACTTTGGGCTAAGCTTATAAATGCCTTAGGGCAGATAGCCTAGTATAAACCTATGAACCTATAACAGTGGCAAAAACACTGAGACCACAACATCGAAAACCAAAAACAACGAAAACTCAGAACACTGAAAGTGTGCATCATAACATAGAAAACTACAATGCACATGTAAATAACATCCTCTCCATCTATAACACCAAACTAAGAAACACACTTTTTACTACGTTTCTGTCTCTGCCCCCCCCAACCCCCCGTAAATTAAATATACCAACTCCTAGGTCGCACTACAGTGGAAAAAAGTTAATTTTCCTAACCCCACTGTAACATTATCACCATACATATGTAAACTTTTGGATTTGTTGCTTTCATGGAAGTTTAAGTTAGTGTTCTAAGAAGTGCTGGGAGAAGTGATTAGGGGAAAAAGTATTTATCTTGCCAATCTGTACGTGTGTTTAGGCCATACAGGTAAGTGATTTAGACACTATATTTACATTCTGTATGATGATCGCGATACAGTGAGGTTAGGAAATTAACTTTTTTTTCCACTGTAGTGCAATCTTGGAGTTGGTATATTTATTTTATGGGTGGTGTGGGGGGCAGAGCCCCCCCCCCACATAGGTTCATAGGTTTATACTAGGCTATCTGCCCTAAGGCATTTATAAGCCTAGCCCAAATTTTTGTGGCTTACGCCACCCCTTATATGAAAAAATACTGTGCCCATTAGTTTGTTGTGCCTCTGTCCAGCAGTGACACAGAGATGATTCCCGGGGTAAACCTACGATCTCCCATCCACAGGTCTAGATTTCTCTTGAACAGAGACAGCGAGGTGCTCTGCCTCACATGGACCGGGATTTTATTCCACAGCATAGGGAGTCTCTGAGTGATAAATCTATCCCTCCAGCACGTCCTATTTATATCCGTGCTAAGGTTTAAGTCGCTTGCTCTAGTGGTTTTGGTGGATTTGGATTTTTGAGGTGGAGCATGTCCATTAATTCGGGTTGGACATGGCCTTGTATGTCAGGCACATGTCACCTCTGAGCAGACGGTATGCGACTGAATAGAGCTGGAGTTTCTTCAATCTGGCAGCATATGACAGATTTTGGAGTCCCTTTATCCTTTTGGTGAGGAACTTTGGGGTCTCTCCAATTGCTGCAGATGTCTGGTGAGATACATCCCGAATGGGGCATTGTACTCGATCATTGGTCTGATAAGTGAAGAGTACAGGGGAACAATGACCTCACTAGATCTGGATGTGAATCCCTTCATGATCAGGTGGGCAATGTAGAAGGTCTTTCTAACCACTTTAGCAACGTGAGTGTCAAAAGAAAGGCCACTGTCAACCTGGGTCCCCAGGTCCCTGATAACCTCTTCTGTGCTTAGTGGATTGCCACCTATATGGTAGCTTGGGGTTATCTTGTTTTCCCGAAGGGTATGACTATACATTTTTTGGCGTTTAACTTCAGGCCATGGCTCTGGCACCAGCTATCTGTTTCCGTGAGTCCCTTCTGAAGGATATCCGTGTCCGATGCAGTTTCCACTATGGCGCCCAGTTTGCAGTCGTCTGCAAACTTTGTCAGCCAAAGTCCTCCCATGCTGGCCTGTACTTCTGAGAAGTAGATGCCAAACAATAGGGGGCCAAGGACCGAGCTCTGTGGGACACCACTTGTAACCGGCTTGGAGTCTGACACAGCGCCAGCAACTCTAACCCTGTGGGTTCTGTCCTTAAGCCAGTTTGCAACCCATCTTGTGACATATGGGTTTACATTTAAGCTGGTAAGTTTTCTACAATACCCGAGTGGGGTATTGTGTCGAAAGCCTTTGCAAGGTCAAGGTAGGCTGTATGGACTGCCTTTCCCTCATCAATGGCCTTGGTGACTGTTTCGAAGAAGTCGACCAAGTACAAAAGGCATGATCTTCCCTTGACAAAGCCAAACTGGGTCGGGTCCAATGTCTGCAAGTCCCCTATATCTTTGTTTATGAGCTCCATTATGATCCTCTCCATAGCTTTGCAGACTAGACTTGTCAAGCTTATGGTGCGGTAATTACCAGGGTCCGTAGAGGCGCCGCCTTTGTGGAGTGGGACCACAGTTGCCGTACGCCACTCCTTCGGCACGTATCCTGTGGTAAGGCTGAGATTAAACAGCTGCCTTATGTGCGGGGTTAATTCCTCATTTAGCTCGTGTAGCACACAGCCGGGGACACCATCCGGTCCCATTGATGCTGTGTTTTTAGCTTTAGAGAGAGCAGCTTTCACCTGCGCATTTGAGATGTCCGGGAGGCTACACTCGGCTGGGATAGTTATCTCTCCTTTACGCGCGGAGACGACGCTGAAGTTTGCACTGAACCTGTCTGCCAGTATGTTGGCAATGTCTGTGGGTTCAGTGATTTTTGTATCATTTTGGACTAATTCTGAGCACATCTGGGAGTTTCCACCCAGGTTCCTAACATAGCTGAAAAGGCCTTATGATTGTCCTTTGAATCCATGGCAATTTTTCTCTCAAAATTGGCCTTAGTTGATTTTATGAGTGCTCGTATTTTTTTACTAATAATGATAAGGGGTGACTTCCCTTTTATGGATTTTGTTCTATCATGTAATAGCTTTCTCCTCTTATTGTAAAGTTTGTTAATGGCTGGGGTCCACCAGACTGGACGTTTGCCCTTTGTGGAAAGAGTCTTGGTTTTATTTGGTATTGCCTGATCCATGCAGTCCTGGAGGTGTTCATAGAAGGCATTTGTAAGGGCTTCCGCAGCTTGGGTTGTGGTTTCCTCTGGCTCAGGGGCCTTGAAGGATACTACACCAGTCTTGAGTAGTGTGAAGTTTGCTTTAGAGAAGTTCTTCACTATGCTCTTTTTTGTTTGGGGTGGGGGCGGGATGTGGATTTCCAGTGAGATTAGTTTATGATCAGATCTCACCAATGAGGGATATACTTCCGGTGTGGAGCATTTTGTCCCCATGTTTGTGACAATGAGATCTAGTATATTTTCTCCTCTCGTGGGGAGTGCAGGAGAAGCCCCACTGCAGAAACATAGTAAAAAGTGTGTTTGTTAGTTTGGTGTTGTTATAGGTGTCGGGGTTGTTATTTACATGTGCGTTGTAGTTTTCAATGATGCAAAGTTTCAGTGTTCTGAGTTTTCGTTGTTTTGGGTTTTCGATGTTATGGTCTTAATGTTTTGAGTTTCAATGTTATGACAATTCGATGTTTTGAAGTAGACCCCTTAAATATCTGTAGCAACCCTTAATGTTTTCAAAGTTGTTTCATTCTATTGCAGCCTTGAAGTAGCCAGGCTGTGAACCTTAACAAAATCTGGACCATTTCAAGCTGTCTAGTCAGGAACTGCAGCAAAATCTAGACCAAGGTTTTACATAGAATAACTAACGACATTTGTGAGAATTAGGACAACAGTGGTTTAAGCTGGTTTCCCCATTTCCTCAAGGATTCTGTCAATTCACATTGGTAATGTGGATTGTGCAGTCCCACCTCACCATCCCAAGTATAAAATCATTCTTTACAGTCACATAATTTAAGGGGAAGTGCAGCTATAGCAGGCAATTCAATCTTTACAATCACTTGCACCCTAAATAATTTGGCTAAGCACCCTAAATAATTTGATCATTTTTATAATACAAACTCCAAAACACAGCAACAGTAACTAAAGCAGAATGCATATATCAACAGCTGACAATCTTCTAGGTGCATAAAGCATCACAGTAGAAAACACAATTATGTGCAAGTGCTCAGATTCAATGAGCTGCACGTTAAATACATGTAAACAGAATTGCTCTTTCGCATACTGAGTGTAAGTTGGTCCTGTTATCTCACTATTGCTTCTTTGGAGTCAGGATTGATCCTAAAATAGATCACTTGACCGGACCACTTACCCAGTCATCAAACTGCAATAAAATAAAATTAAACCTACCAGTGACACTTAATCACTGGTCAAATATATTAAGAACACATACTTGAGGAAAAACAAAAGAACAAAAATAAATCGCATAAGCTGCAACTCACAATAAAAGTCTGCACCTTAAATGTTTCAACACCTTTTATCAAACAAGTCAAAGTTTGGTGCCAACTGCATCATATGAAATTTGTTTGTCATAACCTATATGGCTGGGACACTAACTGCAGGCCCTTCACATTGGTGTTTTTACACTTAATGCACGTCTGCAGGGCTTAACCACAAGTGTCAAACACCCTACAGTTTCAAATATGTATTTTATTCTTACTTTTCTTACCTTTTATAATCATCTCTTTTCCGGCCGAAGTCTTATAACGCGGAGATGATTTGGGAATGACAGATCTCAAAAGGATCTTGTATCCTTCTGAGTTTCTTGCCCATAAGTTACTGTGCACGTCCTGGCTACAACAATGTATGGTAGCCACCAATTCTGACAGAATTGTAACATCAATTTTAGAAAGATCTTGCAAAACTTGTAATAGATTTTCCTTCTCATGCACCTCTCTTTCATCGCATAATTTCATCCCACACAACCTTCTGTTGACAACGTGAGGCTTCTCAATCCACACATCAACTGCAGACCAGAATCTTTCAGGGAGAGCACCAGTGGGATCCTCCAATGTAATTTCTCTTATTACAGTCATGTTAGTGACACTCTTCAACATGCTTAATAGCTCATAGTTTAAACAAAGTCGCACGTTAAAGTTGTCATCACTACTGTTACTGTTTATTTTATTGGCCGTCTCGCAAGTATCGTCATTTCCGTTTAGTTCCAAAGGTGTGATTTGAGTTTGACAGCTTCTTCCCACCGTAAACTGTGTAGGTGTTTGCGCTTACTTTTAACTGACATTTAGTAAGTCGGAGTTTATTTCTAAACCTTAATACCTCGAATGAACGTGGCCATGCATTAGCTGTCTGTGTTCGTAAAACTGCATATTTTTGATAAGTAATGTATTGTATTACTTTGTGCACATACTTTTATTTTATTGGTGCTGTAAAATTTTAAGTAGAAAATAAGTCCGTGTTTGATGCAACTTCATATTGAAGGCTTTGTCAAAACACGTATTTTATGTTTATTATGTTTAGTTTTTATGTAGTCTGTACCTAATAATTAAGCGTCTCTCATGACTTTTCGGTTTGCATTTTATATTAAATTATGACAGGATTCCTTGTGCTTTTCTTCTTTACCTGCCAAAGAGCTGCACTGGTTTAGCTATCACGTTTTTGTGCCGTCCCCTCGCAATTTCTATGATTTTTGTGATAGGCAGCGTTATACTCAGCAAGTTATGTTCTATAATGTAGTTACAGGCAGGTTTTTGAGTATTCCGAAAAGTTATGCTAATGCAAGTCCTCTTATTCTTTCTACTTTCCCGGAGGAACATACTACCAATAGTAAATGCTCCTGTTAGTTTTGGATTATTCTTTGATTTTTTTATTTATTTTTTGTTAAACGAAAAATATCGTTGTTAAATTATCACTTATGCCATAGACAAAAATGAAAACAAACCATATCGACATAATTTTAGTTGCAAATATAATACATCACTTATAATGTAGCTAGTCACTGTCAAACATTGCATAACTCATTCATATCCTGCCTTCTTTTAAACCTCATTCCTCCACTGCATTGTTCCCACAATTTCCATTTTTTTCTATGTAATTTGCTCTTACCCTTGAGTAAAGAGAAAAAAGGCTATTTACCCTGTTTATATATACAGTCGATATAAAATTTGTACAAACTCCTGTTAAAATACCAGTTTTTTGTGATATAAAAAATGAGACCACAATACATCATTTCAAAACTTTTCCCACCTTTAATATAACCTATAACCTGTAAAATTTAATTAAAAACAAATAAATCTGTTAGGGGAAAAATATATATATATATAAAAAGTACAGTAAGCTGGTTGCATAAGTGTGCACACCCTTAAACTAATACTTTGTTGAAGCACCTTTTGATTTAATTACAACATTCGGTCTTCTTGGGTAGGAGTCTTATCAGCATGGCACATCTTGACTTGGCAATATTTGGCCACTCTTCCTTGCAAAAGTGCTCCAAGTCTGTTAGATTGCGATCACATCTCATACACAGCCCTCTTCAGGTCACCCCACAGATTTTCTGTTGAATTGAGGTCTGTGCTGTGGCTGGGCCATTCCAAAACTTTAATTTTCTTTTGTTGCTTTCAGTGTATGCTTGGGGTCATTGTCGTGTTGAAAGGTGAAATTCATCTTCAGCTTTCTAGCAGACACCTGAAGGTTTTGGGCCAAAAGTGACTGGTATTTAGAACTGTTCACAATTCCCTCCACCTTGATTAAAGCCCCAATTCCAGCTGAAGAAAAGCAACCCCAAAGCATAATACTGCCACCACCATGCTTGACTGTGGGGATGGTGTTCTTTTGGTGATGCGAAGTGTTGCTTTTGTACCAAATGTACCTTTTGGAATTGTGGCCAATAAGTTAAACCTTGGTCTCATCAGACCATAACACATTTTCCCATATGCTTTTCGGAGACTTGATGTATTGTTTTGCAAATTGTAGCCGGGCCTGGATGTTTTTCTGTTTAGGAAAAGACTTCCATCTTGCAACCCTACCCTATAGTCCAGACATATGGAGAATATGACAGATTGTCACATGTAGTACATAAACAGTACTTGTCAGAAATTCCTGTAGCGCCCTCAGTGTTGCAGCAGGTATCTTGGCAGCCTCCCTGACCAGTTTTTGTCTTGTCTTTTCATCAATTTTGGAGGGATGTTCAGTTCTTTGCAACATATTTTCTCCACTTTTTGATGACTGTCTTCACTGTGTTCCATGGTATATCCAGTGTTGTGGAAATTTTTTTGTACCCTTCTCCTAACTGATATCTTTCAACAATGAGATCCCTTTGATGCTTTGTAAGCTTTCTGTGAACCATGGCTTTTGCTGTAGTAGGCAACTGAGTAAATATCAGGAAAATCGTACTAGGACAGCTGAACTTGATTTGGGTTAATCAGAGTCTCTTTAATTGATGGCAGGTGTGTACTCAAGAAAAGTGAATGCTGTAATTAAATCAAAAGCCGCTTCAACAAAGTATTAGTTTAAAGGTGTGCACAATTATGCAACCAGCTTATTGTACGTTTTTTTATTTTTCCCCTAACAGATTTGTTTGTTTTTCTATTAAACTGTACAGGTTATAGGTCACATTAAAGGTGGGAAAAGTTTTGCAATGATTCGTTGTGGTCTCATTTTTTATATCACAAAAACCTGGCATTTTAACAGGAGTGTGTTCACTTTTTATATTCACTGTACATGTATCCATACTGATGTGTAATGATGCCTCCATATATTAAAGTTTATAGTACTGGATTGTTTGACAGTATAAAGCAAATCCTTTGCCATTATGTTTAAGAAAGCATTCACTGTGGTAGGACCCAAGTTGTGGAACAGTATGGAATAGTTTTCTTCTGCATGGTTTCTTCAGTCTTTACAGTTGGATTTTCAGCCCTGTCAAGACCTCACCATCTGATTTCAAAATTTTCTGAACAGTGAGTGTCACTGGTTCATAGGTTCATAGGTTCATACTAGGCTATCTGCCCAAGGGCATTTATAAGCCTAGCTCATAGTTATGTGGCTTTCGCCACCCCTTTAGTTTGAATAAAAACTATGCCTATCATTTTGCTGTGCCTCTGTCAAGCAGTGACACTGAAGTAATCCCTGGGGTATATCTGCAATCTCCCATCCATTGGTCAAGATTCCTCTTGAACAAGGCCAGAGAGGTGCTCTGCCTCACATGTACCGGGATTTTGTTCCACAGCATAGGGAGTCTCTGGGTGATGAATCTGTCCCTCCAGCACGTTCTATTTATAACCGTGTCAAGGTTTAAGTCTCCCGCCCTTGTGGTTCTGAGGGATCTAGATTTTTTGAGGTGAAGCGTATTCATCAAATCTGGGTTTGACATGGCCTTATATGTCAGGCACAGGTCACCTCTGAGCAAGTGGTATGAGACTGAATAGAGCTGGAGTTCTTTCAGTCGGGCAGCATAAGACATATTTTTGAGACCCTTTATCCTTTTGGTGAGGAACTTTTGGGGCCTTTCAAGCTGCAGCAGGTGTCTGGTCAGATACATTCGAACGGGCATTGTACTCAATCATAGGTCTAATGAGTGATGAGTACAGCGGGACGATGACCTCCCTTGATCTAGATGTGAATCCCTTCATGATCAGGTGGGTGATCTAGAAGGTTTTCCTAACTACTTTAGCAACATGAGTGTCAAGCGAAGGCTACTGTCAACCTGGGTCCCCAGATCTCTGATGACTTCTTCTGTGCTCAGTGGATTGCCACCTATATGGTAGCTAGGAGTAACCTTGTTTTTCCCGAAGGGTATGACTATGCATTTTTGGCGTTTAACTTCAGGCCATGGCTCTGGCACCAGTTATCCGTTTCTGTGAGGCCCTTCTGGAGGATATCTGTGTCAGATGTGTTTTCGACTATGGCGCCCAGTTTGCAGTCATCTGCAAACTTTGTCAGCCATAACCCTCCTGTGTTTGCTTGTACTTCAGAAAAGTAGATGCCGAACAAGAGTGGACCCAGGACTGAGCCCTGTGGGACACCACTTGTGACGGCTTTGAGTCTGACATGGCTCCAGCAACTCTGACCCTGTGGGTTCTGTCACTTAGCCAGTTTGCAACCCATCTTGTGATGTATGGGTTTACATTCAAGCTGATGAGTTTTTCGATGATACCTGAGTGGGGTATTGTGTGAAGGCCTTTGCCAGGTCGAGGTAGGCTGTATGGACTGCCTTTCCTCATCAATGGCCTTGGTGACTGACTCGAAAAAGTCAACCAAGTTTAAGAGGCAGGATCTGCCTTTGACAAAGCCAAACTGGGTTGGATCCAAAGTCTGCAAGTTCCCTATGTCTTTATTTATGAGTTCCATTATGATCCTCTCCATGGCTTTGCAGATAAGGCTTGTCAAGCTAATGGGGCGGTAATTTCCAGGGTCTGTGGAGGCACCGCCCTTATGAAGTGGGACCACAGTCGCCGGCGCCACTCCTTGGAGTACGTATCCTGAGGTGAGGCTAAGATTAAACAGCTGTCCTAACTGTGGGTTTAATTCCTCGTTGAGTTCATGAAGCACACAGCCGGGACACCATCCGGTCCCATGGATGCTGTGTTTTTGCCTTAGTGAGGGCAGTTCTCACCTGGGCGTTGGAGATGTTTGGGGGCTACAATCCTCTGGAATAGATATCTCTCCTTTTGGGGGAGAAGTTTGCACTGAACCTGTCAGCCAGTATGTTGGCAATGTGTGTAGGTTCAGTAATTTTCACATAATTTTGAACTAATTCTGAGCATATCTGGGAGTTTCCTCCTAGGTTTCTAACATAGCTAAAGAAGGCCTTATGATTCTCTTTAGAGTCCTTGGCGATTTTTCTCTCAAAATTTGCCTTGGATGATTTTATGAGAGCTCTTAGTTTTTACTTATAATGATCAAAGGTGTCTTACCTTTCAAGGATTTTGCTCTATCTTGTAGTAGCTTCCTCCTTTTGTTGTAGAGCTTGTTTATGGCTGGGGTCCACCAGACTGGACGCTTGCCTTTGGTACAGAGAGTCTTAGTTTTGTTTGGGATTGCCTGATCCATGCAGTCCTGTAGGTGCTGGTAGAAGGCATTTGTAAGTGATTCAGCGGTTTGAGTAATGTTTACCACTGGCTCAGGGGCCTTAAAGGAGACCACACTAGTTTTTAGAAGTGTGAAATCGGCTTTTGAGAAGTTTTTCACTGTGGTCTTTTTTGTTTCAGGTGGGGGCGGGATGAGGACCTCCAGCGAGATTAGTTTATGATCTGATCTCACCAGTGAGGGGTATACTTCCGGTGTTGAACATTTTGATCCCATGTTCGTGATGATGAGATCAAGTATGTTTTCTCCTCTTGTGGGGATGGTGACTAGTTGTTCCATGGCATTTGAGTTTAGTCCCTGCCAGCCTGCAGTTGAAGATATCAGTTATGTCAAAGAGGGGACTGTGGGTGTTAGCTTTGCCACAAAAGGAATTTAAAAAACATATTAAGCTAAATCTGAGATTAATATCCCCATACTGATTTTCTTAAAGTTAAATAAACTTTTTTGAATGGCTTATTTACAGTTTTGATGCAGTGAATGAGTATAGAGTCGTTACTTTTTAAATATTGGACAGGCATTTAGGTTAGTATCTGGTTGACAAATTGAGTACATGCTTTGAGAGTGTAATGAGAGAAAGATGAGATTTAAAACTTGGCATTAATTCTCAAATTTAACCCAGTGTTGCCTTTAATGGAAAAAAGTATAAAAAGCTTGTCCTAACATGTCCCTCACCTACAGTTTCAACGGAGTTGTTTGCTAATATTGCATAAATGGGAACATAAGCATGTGTTGTGAAACTATCTTTTATTTTCAAGTGTTTGAATATTCTATACTGTTAAACTACTTAGGTTCATAGGTGTGTACTAGGCTAATGACCAGAAGGGCCTTTTTGAGCCTAGTCATGCATCCCAACTCTTTAACAAGTTCTGGTACCCTTGATAAGTGTAAGCAGGGGCTTGGGAGGTGAAACATTTGCAAGAAAGGGACTGGGAGATAAATCAATTTCAGGCTGCCTGTGTCCATTAGAGACATAGGTGCCAAACCAGAGATGAATTTCCTGTTCCCCATCCAGTTGTCCAAGTTATACTTGAATTGGGTTAGGGAGGAACTCTGCTTCACATGGATGGGAGCCTGTTCCAAAGAAGGAGTAAGCTCTCTGATAAATATCTGTCTTTCCAGAGGACCTGTTTGTATCACAGGCAATGTTTAAGTTTTTAGAATGGGTAATTCTGGTGCTGTTTGTTTTGCAGATACGCAAGAGGTCCATTAGGGTTGTGTCTGACAATGTCTTCTATGCCAGGCATAGATCTCGCCTCAAAAACCTGTAGGAGAAGGAGTACATGGATAAGGCTTTGAGGTGATCTGCATAGCAAGTGTTACTTTTGCCCTGTATTCTTATAGTGAGGAGTCTTTGTGGACATTCCAGTTGTTGGATGTGCCTGGTTAGGTACATACCAAAGGGGACATTGTACTCAATGATCAGTGTGATGAATGCCAATTACAGTAGAACAATGACCTCCCTGGACGTAGATGCCATATGTTGTTTATAACTTACACCACATATAACGATTTTATCGCTACTGTTGACACACGATGGTCAAAGGCTAGATTACTGTCTACGATGTGTGTCCCCAATTCCCTGAATACTTGGTCGACTTTTAGGGGTGTGTTGTCAGTATGATAGTTACAGGGAGGGTAGATGATTTCCTGAAGGATACTATTATGCATTTCTTGACATTTAGTTTTAATCCATGGCTTTGACACACTTTATTTGTCTATGTCATCCTTTCCTGGAGAACATTAGAGTCAGTGAGGGATTTTTATGACTGCTCTTAATTTGCAGTTGTCTACCAACTTGGTCAGTTGGAGGCCATTGACATTGGTCAGACTTCAAAGAAGTAAATGCTAAAAAAGAGCTGTCCCTTGACCAAACCTTGAAGCACTCTCTTTGTTACTGGCCTCTTTGTAGCGGTGGACTCCCAACTTTAAATTCCTGGGTCCTGTCTGTGAGGTAGCTGGCTATCCACTGGGTGACTTAAGGGTTTATACATAACACTTTGTGTTTATCAGCAATGCCTGAGTGGGTATTGTGTAAAATGCCATGACCAGGCCAAGGTAGGCAGTGTGAAGGCAGTGTGAACCATTGCTTTGGTGACCTTCTCAAAGAAGTTCACCAGGTTGAGTAGGCATGCCTTGCCCTCGACGGAACCATATAGGGTTGGATCAAGTGTTTGGAGGTTTCCTTTATCATTATTGATCATTTCAATTATAATGCTTTCCATGGCTTTGCATATGAGACTAAAGGGGTCTACTTCAGAAGACTGACATCCCAAAAGACTGAAAATTCAAAATACTGAGCACATTTTTAATGTAGGGGGCAAGCCCTCCTGCACCCCTCATGTAGGGGACTGCACCCCCAGCTAACTATATATACCAACTCCAAGATCACACAATAGTGGAGGAACAGCACATTCTATCATTCAGTATTTTGAATTTTCAGTCTTTTGGGTTTTCAGCCTTCTGAAGTAGACCCAACTAAAGAGACATGCGGGTTTGTAGTTTCCAGTGTCTGTAGATGCCCCAGCTTTGTGCAGAGGGATGACTTTTGCTGTTCTTCATTTATGAGGTACGAAGCCTGTTTGGAGGTTACAGTTAAGCAGCAATTCCAGAGGGTCTGATAGGTCATTTTTCATGCTATTTAGAAAGCATCCTGTGGTGTTATTTGGAACCATTGATTCACTGTTCTTGACCCTGGAGAGAGAATTGACGACCTGTTACCTAGTGATAATGGGGGGAGGATAAGAGGGAGAGAGGGGTAAAGTTAGAGCAGAATTTGTTTGCCATTAGGTTTGCTATATCTTCTGGTTTAGTATAGGTGGCTGCATTAACAGTGAGCTCTGCACACAATTAACTAAAGAATGCTTTGTGGTTTTCCTCACCTGGGAAGCCAAATTTACTTTAATAGACTTTATTCGTCCTCCTTGTTTTTTGTTTAGTTTGATGAGAGTACTTTTATCGTGTGGGTTGCTACGCCTCCTAATTTTTCCATGATTTTCTTCCTTCAGTTATACAGGCATTGATGTGATTCCACCCAGGTGACTGCGTGACTTTTTTTGGAGGTAGTTCTGCGCCTGTTCCTAGTGGGTACATTTGCCTCTAAGCAACTATTAACATGCTTGTACTGGGGTTCTGTGAACAGCTCCACATAGGCAGCAGTGTTCTCAGGGTTTATGGGGGCTTGAAATTTTGTCAGGCTATTACTTAATAGTACAAAGTTAGCCTTAGAGTAGTTCCTGGACAAACCACTGTTAGCTGGTGTACCTGGTTTTATTTTTACTTCAAAGGAGATTGTTTTGGGGTCTGATATTACAGTATGGGTGTGCAGCACTCTCTGTATTAGTGAAGACCAGATCCCAATATGTTTGCACCCCAGTAGGCATATTGACAATCTGGTCCATGGAGTTTGTGTTTGCAAAATCCAGCAATCTTTGTGCCTACACGTTTGGTGTCCTATCTGATTCCCAGTTAATAGTGAGGTAATTTAAACTCTGTCTTGAATATAGTATTGGGTTCAATGGTGAGTGTTTCCAGTAAGCTTAAATATATGTTATGGGTTTTCTGGGTTATAGAAGGGGACCTATAGTTTGCAAGGAAGTGGTATGGGATTTTGCCTTTGGTGATTTGAACATGGAGAACTCAAGTCCATTAAAGACACAAATCCGCACCAATGCCAAAAGAACAGAGACAGAATGGGCACAGCAGTACAAATCAATGTAAACTTTAATAAAAAAAAAAAAAACAAACAGTTAAAATCATGAAAATCCTTAATTAAGCACTTTCATCCTTTTTCTTCAGGACTTCTTCAGAAGTAGTTATTAATTACCATTCAGAATTTAAATAGTCCGCCAAAAAGTCACATGACAACTATGAGGCATTAGGTTTTAAAGTGATATGCACCTTCCTTTTAAGGAACTAAGCCCAACATTAATGTAAAATATTGTAATACGTTAAAATAGAAAATATCTTGAAAAAGAAACGGATAAATATAACATTATAAGCATTCACATCTACCTTTCAAGAGCCTTCAGTTTTAATAAGCATGTTATAGAACAATTTTCTTCAGTCCTGGGTAACTGAAGGCATTATAATAAAGTTGATAGTAAAGCGGTCTCATCTTCAGATGGTGAGGATGACATCCACTTCTAGAATTACGTGTAACCTGTTCAAGTATAACAAATTTAAAGTGATGTTTGGGGTTAGCCATAATGTGTTTTGCCAATGCTTTGGAATTCTTTTCATTCTTAATGTCATAAACATGCTCATATATGCTTTGTTTTAAGACACGTTCTGTTTTTCCAATATAGTATGCCTTGCATACCTAACATAACACAGCATAAACCACATTTTTGAAAGACAGTTATAATTTTGTTTTATTCTAATCAATTTATCATTAAGCATGGATTCAACTGTTTGTATTAAAGGTTACATTGGTTTGTACTGCTGTGCCCATTCCTGTCTCTGTTCTTTTGGCTGTGTTGTGGATTTGTGTCTTTCCTGGTCTTGGGCGTCTGCCTTTTGTCTTGTTTTGGAACTCGCATTATCCTGTTTGATCAGCTTTGAGGTGTAGTTATCTTTGATGTAAATCTAGACACATCCACCTGTAGTCTCTGTCTTTGTAGTAGCTGGTCTAAAAGTCTGAAAGGCATTATTGTCTTGCAATGCCAGTGTGCTGTCTGCAGTTTTAAACCATGTCTCCTTGACTGCACAGAAGCAGCATTTTCTAGGGTGAGGAGAGCTTGTCGGGATTGGAGTTTCTTGTTTAGACTTATAGCATTGAGCAGTAACACCTTTAGATTTTTCTTGGTTTTGATTTGCTCTGTCAGAAATACTTTCAGTCTGGCATTGCCTAAAAAGGCATTATGGGAAGTGTGACAAAGGGAGATACTGCTAGCACAGCTATCTGGAATTTTGTAAATAATTATATGTGATTTGTGACCATCAGCATTATTCATATAAAATGCTTGTGTTACAACTGTATTAGAACTGTGTGTCATGACAAGAAATTATGTCATTCTGCAATCTATCCCAGCAGTAATATTTGACATATTAATTTGAGGAGTCTCTTAGAGAGACACAACATTCTGTAATTCTGTTTTAGACCTGACAAACAGCTACAATAACCATTCACCACATCTGCATTGCTCTTAAGTAAGTTAATTAGGGTTTAGTAAATCTTTTAGATTCAGTCAGAAATATAGTGAGCATAGTTTAGATGTTTTAATTTATTTATTTGAGACTGTATAGCAATGCTGTTTTAAATATTTCCTGTGGTTTTGAACTCTGATGCTACTGTGAATATATACTGAGAATTTTCTTGTTTTTTTATTATTTATTATTAAATATATGTAAACCTTTCATTGTGGCTGATCTTCATGAAACATATTTAAGTTTTGAGAGTACTTGCATACTTATTTGGTGACACCGTGGGCCACTCCTAATAGCCTTGCTCTTAGTCTAAGTAAAATTTGTATTAATAGTAACATTACACAGTAAGATTGGGCACCCTTTGTTAAGGGACTTAAAATCGCTGATAAGGAGTTGGCTGGTGGCAGTGATAACTACCTTTATATTCCTGGAAAAAGGGGGCATAGCTAGTAAACTTGCGCCAGCCTTTCCCAGGTGTATGTGTGTGTATAAATCAAACCTCAAAGAGTGTGTGTGTCAGCTACTTGGGCAGGGACATGAAGCACTGGTTGGACAGAGAGGTTGCTGGAGGTCTTGGCTTAGCCACTCAGCTGAGATCTCAACTCTGTAGCTCTGCCAGTGAGGAGTCTTATTGGGGACCTGGAGAAAGAGGGAGAAACCAGCCCCAGACTGGCTGTGGTCTTTATGTGCTCATAAGGGAAATTGCACTTGATGCAGAGAGCTGCATCTGGAAATACTGTGTGTGTACCTGTTATCCTCTCGGTGCATGTCCCCCACTGTTGCCATTGGTGAGGATTGAGGCTCGTTGATTACTGGTCCAGTGGTGGGGCGTCACTAGGAGGACATTGTTTTAGCTAGTATTCAAAAGCCTAGAGGGGAGAAATGCAGACCATCCCTGGCAAAGCAATGTGGACTGTTGACCATATCCTTCCATGCTGATAAATATTGCACACTGTTAGACTGGCACCAGAAACAAAGTTGGTTATTAAAGTTAGTCATCTTCTCTTTGTATTGTGACATTATCATTGGAGCAGGTAAAATGATACTTAATGCTAGGCTTATAGCATCCTGGGAGACATGTTCCGAGAGCTCCATGTTATCTCTCTTCATATAGTCTAGGGAGATGCATATTGTGCCATTTATCCCCACATTGGATGTGATTGAGTCATACTAGTACTTATAGTCCAGTGACCTAAGTGCATACATAATGTGGTGGATCACGGTCCCTGATTTTATTCTTTTATTGTGAGATCTTTGCCCCCAGTAATATTGTGTAAATACATTTCTCACATATCTTATAGGTTCGTAGGTGTCTACTAAACTAATCCTAGCCATGCATCCCAGATCTCTGACAAGTTCTGATACCCTTGATAAGTGTAAGCATGGGCCTGGGAGATGAACCATTTACAGGTTACCCGTTTGCATCAGAGATATAGGTGCCAAACCAGGGATGAATTTCTGGTTTCCCATCCAATTGTCCAAGTTGCACTTGAATTGGATTAGGGAGGAACTCTGCTTCACAGTGTTATCAGCTTGTTTGAGAATTAGCTGGTTGTCAGTAAACATGAGGCATTGTCTGCATTGCCTCAGGATGCTCATATCCACCAAGCTGATAACTGAGATAATGAGAAAGTTCATATTCATGACAAACGTGTCGTTTTTCTTGATTAGGCAGTTGCATTCAGAATGTAAAATAATGTCAGGAGTATCTAGTTTACAACTATGGGGGCAGTGCTTGTCGCTGCAAGCTAGTTGCCCTGCATGCAACTAGGTATTGGTTAAATTTCAAGGGTGCATTTATAGGAGAAGTTTCAACTCAAGGTGTCTGCGTCTCTACAGGGTACTGCCAAACACTTGGGAGAAACTAATAAGTAGACCCTGATTTATCGTTAAAGTATTTAGGGAGATATTATGAAGTTAGGTTAAACAGCAGCTAATTAATCAGTACTTACTGCAAAGAATTAGCTTTGTCATGTGTGAATCTGCATCTTTGGTCAGGTGGGGAATGGTTGATTACTGTATGTGGGCAGAATCTAAGAAATCGACATTGGTACTGAGGAAAATGGCAAAAGTGAGTAGTTGTTTTGTAAAGGCACTAGATATGAGCAATACTGCATATTAACAGTCTTCCAGTGTCTCAACATATTGCAACAGTCGCATGTTTTGGAGCCTCTGAAAATGTTGCTATTCTAACTTGTTAAATTCTTTTGAATCAGGATGGCAAATGACTTAAATTGTAGAGTTGTTTTAAAGATCGATTGTTGTTGACTCCCATCAATAAACAGGCTGAAAAGTAAAATAGTTCATTCCCTCCCTCTTATTTTAAAGCATCTGGTAAAAGTGAGAAAGGATGTAATGATGATACTGATGAGAATATGAGAGTGGGGAGAAGATTATGATAGCATCCCTGAGAAACTTTAATGTTTGGTATAGTCATGAGCCATGGATGAATATTGTAATGTTAGATGGGGAAACTTTCTTTGAGGTAATGGATCTCTCCCTTCTGTTTCTAATTGTTTTGCCCCCTCTCAACTCCTTTTACATGGGTTATTGAAGTCTTGAGGAAAACTCTGTTCCAGGAACATGTTATTGTTCCTATATTTTTAAAGAATGTGAGCATTTTTTTTTATTCTGTAGTTTACAGTTATGTCACTACTGTGGTGGTGGTGCTGCGGTAGCGTTGTCGCCTCACAGTAAGACATTGTCCTGTTCGATTCTCAGCTAGAGCGTCTTCTGTGTGGAGACATGCATGAATGGGCATACCTTCGTTGAAGGCTGTGCGTCAGAGCTGGCAACTCGGCATGTAAAAATCTACTGCCAATCATTAGCGGACCTGAGTTTCCGCTGTGGCGACCCCTAACCGGGAAAAGCAGAAAGACACAACAACAAGTTTACAGTTATGTCACTGGTTCATATCTAGGTCCTCTGACAGAAGCAAGGGCATATGGTTGCTGCAAAAACACCCATGACTGAATTGTTGAAGCCTGTAGACAAAGATATAAGCATGTTTTGATATAGCGGATAATAAAGTGAAAAGTGCAGATTTCTTCATTATTAGGGCATTTGAATTTGTTGTTTTATACATGTTATTGTGTTGAGTAGTATGATTCTAAATATTCTGCTTTGAAGATAAGCACCCAGTCATCCAATAGAATGTTGCTTGATGACAGCTAATTAGGAACGCATTTGCTATTTGCTACAAAGCCTACCTGTGAAGACTGAATAAGCACTTTTGCAGGGCACAAATACCCCATAACCCCTTCACTTATATGTAGTGATGCCATGGTTACACACACGGAGGACAGGAGATACTCACCAAAACAGTGTTACTAAACAGTAACTATACTCTGCAAAAAATTTTGTAACAGAATCTGTGATGAACAGTACATTTGATCAACTATATTTAGACAGTTAGAACCAAGTCCACTAATCATTATGCAGCTGTAGGTTAATAATGTTAGCAGTAAAATGTAAAGTTTTATTGTACACCTAGTACCTCAGTCATAATAAGCTTTCTTAGGGCTTCCCAAACTGCCAACACACACAAACTTTTGTAAAGCATTACTTAGCAATCTATTGATTGAAAGAAAATAACACAAGTAACTTAATTTTGATTTTAATTGGAAAGCATTTACCCAAGATCCTTAGATCTTAATTCATGATATTTCATAATTTGTAAAGCTTCTTTCTTTCCTAGTCTCTTTGTATGTAAAAAAATGCAACAGTCATATCATCACATATATCAGTACCAACATTACATAAAATAGTGGCAATCAAACTTGTTACATCACCATTACGTTTATTGTTAATGTTCATTATAGTCCTGTAGCTGTACGTTTTTAATGTCTCTGAGATGCCCTTGGGGCCTTTTATTAAATTTCCCTTTTGTTTCTTTTATGTCAGGTTGCAGGGCAGCTGAGGCCATAAACCTTTCTGAATCACAAGCATACCTAATTATTGTTTGAAAAGGCTTACCGTTAATGTCTTCGATCTTCGTTATAAGATTCTTACAAGTAACACAGTGTCCACAGGATTAAGTACTCCTGTTACTTAAACCAGAAATCATAGTATTTACATGAGTATTAAAATTGCTATACAACAAATAATCCAAGATACATTTCCCTTTTATAAGAAAGTACAGTCATTCTGATAAACAAATCTTTTAATATGTATCGTCCCTTACTTTTCCAAGCTCTCCTAAAATATGTTTAAAGTATGCAGTAGATACGTTGTAGGTACGTAAATAATTTGTTAATATCTGTGTTTTCAAAAATTGTATGAGTAAACACTGAATTCTTCTCAACTTGCAATTAACTGTACTGTAAATTTTCCAAAACATTTCTTCTACATAATGTGAACAGTAACCTCTAGATAAAAACATAGAAGCAATATTTCCTGCTGCTTCCTGAAAGTCAGACCAATGTGTACATGGATGCCAAAGGAAGATTTTTCAGTACATGGGTATTATGAAAACAAATTTATATGTGTATGCATATGTAGTTGTTACCCAAAGGGATATGTAAGGCAGCTTCGTGGACTGCTTTTCACACCTTTACCAGAATAGCATTCAAGTCCTCAACTAGAGGGAGGGTGGTGGTGTTTCAGCTACAGTAAGAATCCCTGGCTAGTACCTTTCTGCCAGTGTAGATGTATTGCTTGTCATTTAACATAGCTGTAAAGACTGCACATGTAAGCTGTGGGATTCCAGAGTAATTTATGCTTGGATAGCATGCTACCCTGTGTGTTTATTCTACACTTGATTGTAAAAACAATGACTTTAGTAGTCTTCAAGTCTTTTAGGCAAAAGAGGAATCCTGGAGCACTAGTGATTTAAACAAACATTTCCAGGCACATAACACAGTTGGACATTGTTATTTTATCTTGGCACGGAAAGAGTAATTCTGTGGTCCATTGTAGTGAGTAGACCTTTTTGGCACTTGTGGCACTCCATCTTTATGTCAGGAATAGTACTACAGGCAATACTTGGTGAAAAGGCTGTGTGCTTACAGCACCAGTACTCACAGCTGTGGCTGTTGTCATGTGACAGGACTGAGGAAGGCTGTGTGCATATGGTGTTATGTTGCTTTGGAAGTGGTTCTGCCAGATGAATCACAACTATTTATTCCAAAAATATGGGAGACATGCTGTGGGGCTGCAATGCAAAAGCTGATTTCAATATTTACCAAATAATGTGTATAACAAAAGTTTTTGCCTGGCTTGCATGCGTTCTCACATCTGACATTCAAGTGGTGTTATGAGGATGGCTGACCCTGCATGTTCTTGGTAAGTATGCAGCAGGGCCTGACAGTCACTGGCTTATGTCAGGAGCAGGTAGTGAGATTCACAAACATTCAACATAAAGAAATTCCATTTTCCTTTTCCTTGTGTTGTGGGTATTTCTAACACTGGAGGCATCAGTTTAACATTGGGTAGAGTAGGAGATACTCATAACCTGAGGGGCTACGTTTAATTTAGTATTGGGGTAGCACTATGAGATGGAGGAGGCCATCTGCTGCACAACCCTAAACTTTTTGAAATCCAGCCCAAAGATGGAGGAAATTATAGGATAAATAATTACTATATTAGTAGTTGTATAGCTTCATTTCTTACTGCAGTATTGGTAAATTTTATTTTTTATTTATTTTATTATAGTAGGCTGGACTGAGGACCCATCACAACTCAACCAGGTGAAACTTGACAACACTAAGACAGAAAAATAATTAACCAGTTCATGTAGACGAACAGTTCTTTTATTGCACATTATTACAGTTGTATAATCTCTGTAATCCAATCCACACCTGAGAAGCAATTCATCACAGTGTAGTAAAATAACATTTTCTAAGTTTTTAAGTCAGAGAGAGGAGATTGTAGAAATTTTGGTGAAGGAAATTAAGGCAACACTTTACAAGCTAGACATGTAGCATAGCAGTAATAAATGAGCAGACCTCCCAACTGCTCCTTGAGAAACATGCCTATTTTTCAGACCTGATTGAAATTAAGGCAACACTTTACAAGCTAGACATGTAGCATAGCAGTAATAAATGAGCAGACCTCCCAACTGCTCCTTGAGAAACATGCCTATTTTTCAGACCTGATTGAAATTAAGGCAACACTTTACAAGCTAGACATGTAGCGTAGCAGTAATAAATGAGCAGACCTCCCAACTGCTCCTTGAGAAACATGCCTATTTTTCAGACCTGATTTACCCCTGCACATGATGTATTTATTTTGTGAATTCCCATTATCTCACATGATTTATAAAGTTGTCTAGTACACAGAAAATCACTCAACATGACCAGAGTACTAGTAGTAGAATGAAAAATGGTCTTGTGTAGTAAACTTTTCAGTACAGTTCATTATAGTGTGTCTGTTTGATAATGTGTTATATTTTTCCATCATTTTTGCCACTTTCTTTTTTTTTAAACATGTTTCTGAATAGTGTCCTAGATTTCTACTGGAATTGGGAAGAGAAATGTGCTATTTGGTACTGAAATTTTAAATGTCCAGATTTTTGGCTGGATATACCTAGTTTTTCAAGGGCCTTTATACCTATATTCAATGTCTGCATGTTCAGAGGTATGTAAGTGAGTAATAAACATGCCTATACATACTACAACCTAAACCAAATGAAGATACTAAACTTAAGTTGAACATGGGTAAATTCTAGTAGCAAGAAATTACATACCTACCTATCTATGCATACCACTGAATTAATACTACACTTAAGTTGAACATAGCTAAATGATACCACATTAGCATTCACTGACTATAGACTAAACTATATTAACTATAGTAAACATAAGTTGCCCATAGGTATAATCAAGAAGCATGTAATTATATTGATGCTAGAAATACTACCAAAAATATAAATATACGCGCTCACAAAGCTGGTATGTAATGCTAAACCTTCATTCCTTTCAGCACCATCGCCTAGACCATTATGCTGCGTACAGTGTGCTGGAGGTCAGTAGCTGGCCAACATGGATGATTCCCTACTCTATCCTTTTTTATTTTCCAGTTTTGCTGTGGTTTAGGCTGATATGAGGTTTTATTTGTCTTGTCCTGGTGCCTTGCTGAATTGGTTGATGGTGCTTGTGTTGTAAGAGTGTGATTCTATGAAAAGACATGTACCTTATGTGGATCCTCTAATGCCAAGAGACAGAAAAGTTTGGGATAGCATATTTAGCACTTCTATAAAAAGGCTTGTATGTTTTTGTTCCTGCTTGTGCTGGCTGTAGACTGACTATGGGTGAGTGTGTTTCAGTCTGTAAAATTACATACTCAAGCACACAGATTTTCCATTTTTCCAGGAAAAAAATAAATCCCTAACTTAGATTGTCTGGATATAGAATTTTTATTGAATTTCGCATTTTAAGCCATACTGTTAAGCTGTATTTCTTCTCACATTTACTGATAATATTATCAGTTAGCCTTATTTTTAATACCTTTATTGAGGTATCACTTAAGACATAGGCAAAAATATATTTAAATAAAAGAAAACAAACAGCATTAGCAATGTTTCCAGTGACAAACATTATAGATCCCATATATTCTTTTGTATGTCATCAGTCCAACATTACATAAAGTCTTTCGGATTTTCCTGGTTAGGGGTCACCACAGCAGATCACTGGTCCGCTAATGATTGGCAGTGGATATTTACGGTGTCGAGTTGCCAGCTCAGCGCCCATTCTTCAAAGAAGGAACACCCACACACGCACGCACCTACTTGCATGTTTTTAACCTTCACTCAGTTGCGGGGAGGACATGCAGACTCTGCACAGAAAGCACTCCAGCCGAGAATCGAACTGGAGAACCTCTTGCTGTGAGGCGATAATGCTAACTGCTGCACCACCGTGGCCTCATCAGTCCAATATTGCATCAATTTCTCAATACCATCCTTCCCTTAAACCTTACTCCTCCAAAACATTATTCGGCATGTATTGTTCCCACAATTTCCATTTTTTCCATGTAATTTGCTCTTACCATTTTATAAAAATCACACTTCCAGTTTTTCTTTCTCTGTTACAATAGTCACTATGTCAAATACAGTTGGTTTTGATTTCTAATTTTTAGTAATTGCTTTTTGGCAGCCAGCCAAATTAAACTTAAGGACTTACTATGCCTAGGCAATTTAGATCTGGTATCCCAGCAGAAAAGAAAATCATTTCCTTAGCTTCACCGATTTGCTAACCCAGTATTTCTCACAGAGTACTCTTTAGGGAATTATTAAAGTCTGCAGCCCATTTCACTCCCAAACATATGTTCACAGTTACCTCTTTCTTCCCCATCACACCTCCAACATTTGCCATCCACCTCTTTGTAGTCTTCTTGGGGTGTAAAATACATATGCAAACACTTCCAAGCAAAAAAAAAAAAAAAAAAATCTTCTAGAATTTGTTGCATATTTGGTAGCCATACATATGTCCTCCCATTATTTCCTTGTGAATTGCTTAGCCAGTCTCTCATTCCGAACTTTTCTGACTGCTCTCATTGACTCCTTTCATACAGTATTTATATGCAAAACCGATTGCTCCTTTTAACAGCAGCTTCTGTTCTAGATACAACTAAACACTCTACTGGAGCAGGTGTTTCACTGGGGATTCCCATATCCCTTTCTCTTTGTCTGTACTTTGATATCAGTCCCTGCTAGGGAAGGCAGTCTCTAGCCTGCAGTCCAAATGTCTTCTTGGCCCCTTCCCATTCTGTTACCTTTTCCTCTCTAGTTATTTGCTCCCAATACCTTGGTTCCTCTGTCAGTTTTCTCCAGTAAATTCCAGCCCTCTTTTGCCTTTGCTTATTCTTTGTACCCGTAATTGCAGTCATCCATATCAACAAAATCTCCTTTCTCCACTCTTTTGTTGGCTTATCTGTTAGAATACTTTCTGCTATTTTCTGAATATAATGTTCTGCTATTTTCTGAATATAATGTTCTGTATGGCTGTTATTCACTTTAAGTATCCACATCCAAAATCCCACTCTCTCCTTATTTCTTGAATCCTCCCCACTTCATCATCATCTGTTTCCACTTTGAATTATAGTTTTCTGTTTCTGTTATGTGTATATCCCTTCAAATCTGGTAATCCTAAACCACCTTGTTGTATTGGAAGGATCAGCTTCTCCCACTTGACCCTTGACCTCTTCCCCTCCCAGATAAAATTCTCCAACTCTTTATTAATTACTCCCCACAACTTCTCCTCTGGTTGATAAAAATATGCTTGATCTGTACATAAAACTAAAAGGACTAAAAACAGTGGAATAAGCTACCTTTAACCATCAGATCTGTTACACAGCACCTCCCATTTAAAATTGCCCTAGAAGTCCACTTTACAAATACCTGGACTTGCTCCTGTATACAACCACCGTGAACTTATCACCTGCCCCTTTTTGCATACATCCCCATCTCAATTTGTATGTATTTCTCACTATAGTACTCTTCACTCCTAATACCTTTTTCACTCAATTTCTCCACTATTCATATTTACCTCCCTCCCTTCTTTTCCCACTTAGCTTACTCCCCTTTCTCTGATTTCACTTGATTCTAATTGCTACTACTCTCCTCTCTTATTTACACATTTTAAAAAAACTCCCACTTTTATCCATAGCCATACTTTTGCTATCACCTGCTCTCTCTGTCAACTTCCCCTCTGCTTCTGATTACTGATGTACATGCTTTTGCCTGTAAGAACTAAGATTTAAAATACAGTACCTCTACTCTTTTCTTAAACTCTGAGTTAATTGTCATAACTTCCCCTCTATATGGTGAAGTCCTTATGTATTGGAGATATATGATATGATAGACTTTAACATTTGATTTTCTTGCTTTTTTTGTAACTAACACCTTTAAACTCTTATGTTATAATTGTGAATCCAAGCATTGTAATGCCTGTTTATATTACCTCATGCATACTGTATTGTTTGTAAACATTTTTATGGTGTATGTAATACTTTGTGGAGCTTTTCTCCCCGGGCCTCTGCTGAAAAAGGGCGCAAGCTCAGTCAGACATTCCCGGTCAACAAATGTCAAATAAATAAATAATAATAATAAATATCTTGCTATCTATATCCATAAACAAAAGCTTCCAGTTTCTTATTTTTATTGTTGTGTTTTTTGGCTTTTCCCGGTTAGGGGTCGCCACAGCGGAACTCCAGTCCGCTTATGATTGGTAGTTGATTTTTATGTGCCGAGTTACCAGCCCTGACGCACAACCTTCAACGAAGGTACGCCCATTCGCACATGTCTTCACGCAGAAGACGCTCTAGCTGAGAATCGAACCGGACAGCGTCTTACTGCTAGGCGACAATGCTATTTAGTGTTTTCCCACATATCCTTAGCTGCCATAACAGAATTATTTTTTTTTTCATCCTAATTAGGTTTTCAGTTCTATATCTATACACATGTTCATTCATATTATGATTTGTTTTTGACACACACAAACCTGATGAAATATTTATTTGATACAAAATTGTATATTTATTAATATTTATTCTGGTAAATGTGTATTGCTAGATCATTTTGTTAGTCATACTGTGGTTTTTTTTTTTTTTACCTTGTGTTTTACTTGCATTCTGCTTTTAACTGCATATTAAAACTTCAAAAGAGACCACAGCTCTGTCTCTTGTGAGTCAGGCAGAAATTAGAACTGATCAATTAAGGACTCGTTCATAAGATAGAAGAGGTCACTTAAGGTTAATCATTTGTGAACTGTGGGAGTGGAGCTAGGAACTAAACCTTCTATTTAAGGGGTAAAATAAAACATTTCAGAGCTTTACCAGAAAGGCTCATCCAGACTCTGCTACACTTTGCTGTGAAGGAAAGGTTAGTTTGCTTTTATTTGTTGTATTTTGTATTACTTTAGTGCATTTTTATATTTTGAGTACTGTGGTTTATTTTTTTACCTTGTGTTTTACTTGCGTTCTGCTTTTAACTGCATATTAAAACTTCAAAAGAGACCACAGCTCTATTGAGTCAGGCAGAAATTTTTTCCCCACCCTCACACACAGTTACTATTGTCTTCTTAAATACCACTGTCTTTCTAGTTGCCTGCCTCTTATGTTAATTTGACCATATATCACATTTCCTCCCTGCTTTCACTGGCTTGTGTGAGTAAGCACAAAATTATCATTTTTGAAATCGCTCCCCTTCAACTATTTAAATTTATTGGCCATCCTACTGTATTCCATAGTATCAGAATACAAAAGTGACAACCCCTTTCAATCTATCTTGCTGTTTTAAAAGTAGTGACTCTCCTCTAAAACTTAACTTTTTAGACAGGTAAAGCTTAAGTTACCTACTTTCACATCTAACTTCTCTAGTGCACACTGCAATGTGCATTTTTTTCATCTTACCTTTAAGCATCCCTGTGACTAGCACTTGCTCTAATACCTGCTGGAAAGCACTAGGAAGCCTTAAACTGATACAAGCACTCAACTCTCTTGTGTCTGTCAGCCTGGGATGACATGCTCGACAAGCCACGTTGCTTCGCTAGGGACGGCTTGCACCTGTCACCCTTAGGCTTTTGTGTACTGGCCAAGGCTCTTGCCACCCCCATAGTGCCTTTTTTAGGCAAGGCTCAAAGGACAAACCCACCCCCATAGGCAACCCAAGGATAAAAAAACTAAAGGTAATGCTACTCAATGCCAGAAGTCTAAACCTCAAGATGCACGCACTCGAGGCTCTCCTCAGAATGGAGAAAATCGATGTCTGTGCAGTAACAGAAACCTGGTTCAAGGCTCCTGAGAGCACCCCAGCACTACCAGGTTATAACTCATACCATGCGTTTCGGCCCCAAAACTTGGACCGAAGCACAAAAGGAGGGGGAGTATCTATATTCATCAAAGATACCTACACCTCCATGTTAGTGGCACTGCACGAAGCATCGGAAACCATCCATATGCAACTAACAGCGGGCAAAACTGCCTTTCAGTTTGTAACCTGCTACAGAACACCCTCCCTATTACAGGAACCCCACTTGGCATTCCTGAGAACACTGGAGAATATGAAGGTCTCTCCAAACACTATGTTATTGGGTGATTTCAACTACCCAAACACTGACTGGGAAAACTACTCAAGCCCAAACACCCTCGCCCAGTGGTTCCTTGAATTTATAAACTCTAATGCAATGGAACAACTGGTCACCACTCCCACAAGAGGGAACAACATATTGGACTTGGTCATCACCAACATGGGGACTCTATGTTCTACACCAGAGGTAAACCACTCATTGGTAAGATCAGATCATAACCAAATTTCCCTGGACATCCATATCCCGTCCCCACGCCCAGCCAAGGAAATCACTGTAAAGAATTTCTCAAAAGCCAACTTTGCACTTCTCAAGACTGAGGTGGAATCCTTCAAAGCCCCTGGGCCAAAGGATAATACAGCCCAATCCACAGAATCCTTTACAAATGCATTCTATGAGCACCTGCAGGAATGCATGGATTGTGCTATCCCAAATAAAACCAAGACTCACTCCTCCAAAAATAGGAGACCGGTCTGGTGGACCCCGGCCGTAAATAAGCTATACAACAGAAGAAGGAAGCTACTACATGACAGAGCAAAATCCCAAAAAGGGAAGGCATCTCTGATCAGTATTAGCAAGAAACTTCGATCCCTCATAAAATCATCAAAGGCCAGTTTCGAAAGAAAAATTGCCCTAGACACTAAAGATAATCACAAGGCCTTCTTTAGTTATGTCAGGAACATGGGCGGAAACTCCCAGATATGCTCTGAATTGTTGCATAACGGTACAAAATATACCAAACCTACAGACATAGCCAACATCCTGGCAGACAGATTCAGTGCAAACTCCCCCCCCCCTTCCCCCCAAAGGAGCAAATGCCTATCCCAACTGAATGTAACCTCCCTGACATCACAGATGCAAAGGTGAAAGCTGCCCTTTCCAAAGCAAAAAACACAGCATCTGCGGGACCGGACAGTGTCCCAGGCTGTGTCTTACACAAGCTCCAAGAAGAACTGCACCCTCTCCAAAGCAGAAAACACAGCATCTGTGGGACCGGACAGTGTCCCAGGCTGTGTCTTACACAAGCTCCAAGAAGAACTGCACCCTCACATTAAGTCACTGTTCAAACTTAGCCTTACTACAGGATATGTACCCAAAGAATGGCATACAGCTAATGTGGTCCCACTCCACAAAGGTGGTGCCACAACGGACCCCGGAAACTATCGCCCCATAAGCATGACTAGTCTGGTCTGTAAAGCTATGGAGCGTATTATCATGGAACTCATAAACAGACATTGGGAGCCTCCAGACACTGGACCCTACCCAATTCGGCTTTGTTAAGGGCAGATCTTGCCTCTTAAACCTAGTTGATTTCTTTGAAACAGTTACCAAAGCCATAGATGAGGGCAAGGTAGTCCACACAGCCTACCTGGACCTCGCAAAAGCCTTCGACACAATACCCCACTCGGGCATCATAAATAAGCTTACCAGCTTAAATATTAACCCCTATATCACAAGATGGGTTGCAAACTGGCTCAGAGATAGAGCACACATGGTCAGAATCGCAGGTGCCATGTCCGAATCCAAACCAGTTCCAAGTGACATCCCACAGGGCTCAGTTCTGGGACCTCTCTTGTTCGGTATATACTACTCTGAGGTTCAGGCTAACACGGGGGGATTATGGCTGACAAAGTTCGCAGATGACTGCAAACTGGGGGCCATAATCGAATCTCCAGCTGACACAAGCATCCTCCAAAAGGGTCTCACAGAGACGGATGCTTGGTGCCAGAGCCATGGCCTCAAGCTAAATGCTAAAAAGTGCATAGTCATCCCCTTTGGGAAAAACAAGGTGCCCACAAATGACCACATAGGTGGTAATCCATTAAGTACGGAAGAAGTAATTAGAGATTTGGGGACCAACGTAGATAGTAATCTCTCCTTTGATAATCACATTGCCAAAGTGGTTAGAAAGACCTTCTATATAGCCCACCTTATCATGAAAGGGTTCGCATCTAGATCAAGAGAGGTCATTGTGCCCCTCTAGTAGTCACTCATCAGGCCCATAATTGAATACAATGCCCTTTTTGGGATGTACCTTACCCGACACCAGCATCAACTGGAGAGACCCCAAAAGTATCTCACCAAGAGGATCATGGGCTACAAACAGATGTCCTATGCAGCTCAACTAAAGAAACTCCAGCTCTACTCAGCTGCTTACCGCCTACTCAGAGGCGATCTATGCCTGACGTACAAAGCCATGTCAAACCCAGAATTAATGGACATGCTCCACCTCAAAAAATCCAAGTCCCTTAGAGCTACACGCTCCAGGGACCTAAACCTCAGCACAAAAATAAATAGGACATGCTGGAGGGACAGATTCATTTCCCAGAGGCTCCCCTCACTCTGGAATAGAATCCCAATTCATGTTAGACATAGCCCCTCGCTGACCCTCTTCAAGCGAAATCTGGACGCGTGGATGGGAAATCGCAAATTCACCCCTGGGAATCTCTCCTGTGTCCCTGCTAGACAGAGGCACAGTAAACTAATCTTAAAAGGGTACCTTCTGTGACCTACTTTACAGAGGCACAGTAGGCTAATCTAATAGGGAGGCGGAAGCCAAATGCACTCTGGCTTGGCTAATAAATGCCCTAGGGCAGATAGCCTAGTATCTACCTATGAACCTAATAATAAAGATAAATTAATTGTAGGAACTAAACAGCCTATAATTGCAAAGTACCTTGCTAAGGTAAGGGAAAACAGCTCCTGTACTTTACAAAAAAAGCACCAAACCAGGCATGTCCAAGGGTCAGCTTCTGGTGATTTCTCCTGTCCACCTGGTGAATCTGGGCATACTGGGGCAATGCAGCAATTGCCTCATGTACACAGACAACCCCTCTCCTCCTACCACCCAACACTACAACTTGTGAGAGATGCACTTACATAGCCAAACTGGAAGCAAACCTCTCTCCACCTAAGATTGTGCTAGACAGTCAAGAGGAGAAGGTTAACACCCACACAACACCTCAGGCAACACATAGCCCTTCTAAACCCACACCACCAACATCCACACATACCATCACTATATCCACATATGCGGAGACCCTTAACTGTAACCTGCCCAAGCAACAAGGACCTCTGAAGCTGAAACGCAAACAAACACCAATAAAAACCAAAGTGTCATATAGCTCACAACACCAGTGTGCCACCCAGCAACAGCCCCTAAGGCAAGACAACGTACCTAACACTTTAGTCATAGGTGACTGTATAGTCAGGCACACTGATGTCTCACTCACCAGGTTGAACAAGGAGAAAATTACAGTCATCTGCCTGTCGGGTGCCAGGATCCAGCACATAATGCATGCACTCAAGTCACTCCACAATAAGTACAAATATGACGCTGTCATTGTCCATGTTGAAGTGAATGACTTGAGACGTACCTCCCTGGACTACATGAAAAGAGACATGGAAGAGCTCTCGGATCATGTGGCCCAGGCAGGTATGACCATAGCCCTGAGTAGCATCCTGCCTTCACCCAGAATGATACCACAATATAAGGACAAAATGATTGACTTCAACAATTGGTTAAGCTTCTGGTGTCATTCAAAGGGGATCCAGTATCTGTCTGCCTGGGACGACATGATCGATAGACCACAATACTTTGCCAGAGATGGTCTACACCTGTCGCCCTTGGGATTCAGGTTACTGGCTAAGGCTCTTGCCATCCCTATAGTGCCTTTTTTTAGGCAAAGTTCAAAGGGCAAAACCACCACCGTAACAGGTACAAGCATGCAAAATCTGAAGGTAATGTTACTCAATGCTAGAAGTCTAAACCTCAAAATGCACTCTCTTAAGGCACTCCTAAAAATGGAGAATATCGATATCTGTGCAGTAACTGAGACCTAGTTCAAGGCTCCAGGGAGCACCCCTGAAATACCAGGCTACAACTCTTGCCACACTTTTCGGCCACCAAACCAGGACCGAAACACTAAAGGTGGAGGAGTGTCCATATTCACCAAGGATATTCATACCACCAGGCTAGTTGCCCAACACAATGCATCTGAAATTCTCCAGGTGCAACTAACACTAGGTAAGACTGCAATGCAAATTGTAGCTTGCTACAAATCCCCCACCATGCCCCAAGATTCTCACTACACCTTTCTAAACAAACTGGAAAATATTAAGATAGAACCAAACACCCTAATACTGGGTGATTTTTAATTACCCTGCCATTAACTGGGAAAACTAATCATGTACCAACACCTTTGCCCAACTGTTCTTGGAGTTCATAAATTCCAACGCCCTGGATCAGTTAGTTAATCCATAGTCCCACCAGGGGCTCCAGTATCCTAGACCTGGTCATTACCAACATAGGAAATTGATGCTCCACACCTATGGTCACCCCCTCTTTGGTCAGGTATGACCATAAGCTAATCACCCTTAACATCCACATCCCACCCCCACCCCCACCCCCAGTAAGGAAACCTCCATAAAAAACTTCTCCAAAGCCAACTTCATGCTACTCAATCAGAAGTGACAAACTTCATGCCACCCATGCAGATGGGAACTGTAAGTCCGACTGCTGAATCCTACACTAAAGCACTGTACGAGCACATCCACTCATGCATGAATCATGCCATCCCAAATAGAACCAATATGCTCTCCTCCAAAAAAAGGAAGCCAATCTGGTGGTCCCCTGCCATAAACATACTTTACAACAAAAGGAAGAAACTGTTGCAGAAAAGAGGAAAATCCCAGGGTGCAAAAAACTCCCTTACCAGCCTCGGTAAGAAGCTGAGATCTTTCATAAAATCCTCCAAAGCTAGTTACGAAAATAAAATTGCCAAAGACATTCACAAGGCATTCTACAACTATGTCAAGAATCTAAATGGCAATGCTCGGATCTGTTCTGAGCTACAACAGAATGGCATTAAATATACTGATCCCAAGGTTATTGCTAATATCCTGGCAGATCGTTTCAGTGCCAACTTCACCCCCCCACCCCCTAAACAACTCATCTCAGTACCGGAAAATTGCCAAATTCCGGTAATAAAGGCCACACAGGTAATAAACGCACTCCCCAAAGCAAAGAATGCAGCATCCATGGGATCAGATGACATCCCGGGCTGTGTACTACATGAACTACAAAATGAACTGGCACCTAACCTAAGTGTCATGTTTAATCATAGCCTCACCTCAGGCTTTGTGCCCACTGAGTGGCGCACAGCTACAGTTATCCCACTCCACAAGGGGGGATCCACCTTAGATCCCGGGAACTACCGTCCCATCAGTCTGATGAGCTTGATCTGCAAGGCCATGGAGCGTATTATCATGGAACTTATAAAGAAAGACATTGGCAACCTTCAAACACTGGACCCCACCCAGTTTGGGATTGTGAAGGGCCGATCTTGTCTCCTGAACCTAATTGACTTCTTTGAATGTCTCCAGAGCAGTGGACGAGGGTAAGGTGGTCCACACAGCCTACCTAGACCTTGCCAAGGCCTTTGACACCACCCCCCACTCTGGAATCATAGATAAACTTAGTAAGCTGGACATTAATCCTTACATCACCCAATGGGTTACCAACTGGCTTACTGACAGAACCCACACTGTAAAAGTAGCCAACTCCAAATCCAACTCCAGACAAGTGACAAGTGGAGTACCTCAGGCTTCAGTCTTGGGACCGCTCTTGTTTGGCATCTACTTCTCTGAAGTACAGGCCAACACTAAGGGACTCTGTCTAACAAAGTTTGTAGATGACTGCAAACTGGGAGCTATTATTGAATCCCCAAATGATGTGGATACTCTACAAAAGGGCCTTACAGAAACAGATGTTTGGTGCCAGAGCCTTGGGCTCAAGCTCAATGCCAAGAAATGTATAGTTATCCCCTTTGGGGAAAAAAATACCACATAGGTGGCAGTACACTAAACACCTAAAGTGTGATAAGAGACTTAGGGACACAGGTGGACAGTGGTCTCACCTTCGATAACTACATCACCACAACAGTCAGGAAATTCTTCTGTGTGGCACACCTAATCACTAAGGGCTTTTCATACAGAAAAAAGGAGGTCATTGTTCCACTGTACTCATCCCTCATTAGACCCATTATAGAATACAACACCCCGTTTGGTATGTGCCTCTCAAGACATCTGCAACAACTGGAAAGGCCGCAGAAATACCTCACTAAAAGAATCACAGGCCTAAAGCAGCTGCCCTATGCTGACCACCTTAAAAAACTCCAGCAATACTCGTGTCACATATCGTCTACTCAGAGGCGATCTCTGCTTAACATACAAGGCCATGTCAAAACTAGAGCTGTTGGACATGCTGCACTTAATGAAATCCCAATCCCTCAGAGCCACATGCTCCAGGGATCTAAGCCTTGTCATTACAATAAACAAAACATGCTGGAGGGATAGGTTCCTGACCCAGAGACTCCCCAGACTCTGGAATACACTGCCCATACATGTCAAGCAGAGTGCCTCTTTGGCCCTGTTCAAAATGAACCTTGACGACTGGATGGGAGAAAGGAAATTCACCCTGGGGATCACATCAGTCACCCTGCTAGACAGGGGTCCAGGGAAGAAATAGCCAGGGAATTGTTATGGCTAGGCTTGTATAGGCCCTAGGGGCCGATAGCCTAATACCAACCTATGAACCTATTCAGTCGTTTTTAGTTAGTTTATTTCTTAATAAAGATTTGATTAGTTGGTTAGCCTTTACAAAGTGTTAATAAACTGGTCTTGGATTGTATTTTGTCTCTAGCTTTCTAGATTTAGTTTTAGTTAGCATAGTCTGTGATTACACCATGGTGTTAAGGGAGAAGAGGGACTTGGCTAGCAGAATGGTTTTAATGCTTTTATTGCTCTTAACAGCACCACCATCTGTAATTGCTCCAAACAACCTGATTATATATAAGAAATGTTTTTGATGCTTTTCATTATACTCCTCTAGGATCACTTGTTTGTATGTTGCAATAAAAGATACTCCATTTTTAATTTAACTGTGGATTACCTACCGTTTTCCGTTTGATTATTTTGTAACACGTATTTTACAGTTCTTTTTTTACTAGTTGCATTACATAATTCAGGATGTGAACATCACACCCTCAACGCTGCAAAGTTTCGTCTTGGTTTGTTTTGGGCCCAGTATGGGATGCATACTGGGTTTTTCTGAGACTTTGAGGGGCATCACAGATTTCTCTTTATATTATCAAAAAACAGCTGCTTAACAGCAATTATCCCTCTCATCAGCTGCCGGCTTGCTTTATTGAGGATTCTATGTATAGTATCTGTTTTTATTTTTGGTATATGTAAATGCACAGGAAAATCCTAGTGAAAGTCTGTCCATGATCAGAATTTGCACTTTGTATGTAATTCCTGGATTTAATCTCATGAAACTACAGTTTTATTTATTCATTTTTTATGAGAACTGTTAAGTCAGTGTGTCTGTGCATACCTGTATATTGCCTGGTAGAGCTTGGAAGATACTGCTTGATACCATCTGAAAGAGGTATGTTCTTCATGTCTGCAAAAAATCAACTGCGTTTGTAAAGCTGTATATATATGATCTCTCTCTTCTTGATTTTATTCAGTCATTTGGATTAACATTTGCTGTATAGACTGAATGGGAGCTTTGTCTCTGAAAATCAGGTTTATTTTTCCCCTTAGTTGATTGCCATAGTCCTTTTGTGTAACGGCTGATAACTAGTATAGTCATCTGTAGATGGTGTGAAATAATGGCTTTCTCTGCTGTGAAACACCCCCTAAGGCTAGTTGGAAGCTCTTGGCAGAGTGAATTCATGACGTAGTTGTAAGAACTGCAGAGAAGTTGAAGTTGTATATCTGCTGTAATGATGAATACCTCATACAATTTGATATTGATTTTATTTGAATCACACTGGACTGTATTTTTTCAGAGTGTGTTATCTGTGTTTGGTATAAATAAGTAGGAATACTAAGAATAGCAGTGGGTCAGCAGATTTTTGGATTTTGTCTACTCTGAAGATATTGTAAATTGAAGGGGAGATTTCTGAATCGCTGATATTTTTATCCAGTTTCGAGACATTATGGCTGTAGTGATATAGGGAGAGACAACTGTGATGGGAGACAGGTGAAACTTGTTTTCCATTTTCATGCTGCTGGCATTGAGCTGTACTATTTTCAAATCATTAGGACTGAGCCACCCACATTGTTTAAAGTCACTAATGACAGTCTGGAGGACTGTCTCACAAAAGTAGAAATGTTTGACCAGGGGACATAATGTACAAGATGGATAGATTCTAATCGTAATTCATTTCCCTCATCTGTTGCTAGAAGCACTGAGAAGAGTATACTTATAGTGATGTGAGTTGTAAGTATTGTTCTGTAATGTGACTTCATTGTCTGATGTGATACATTGCATTTATCATCTCTAATAAAAAGTCATCCAATTTGGTATTCAAACCAAAGATTTTTTGATCAGTTTATAGTTTTATATTAGGCTAATGACCACCATGGGCTTTGCAAGCTTAACCGTGCAACCCAACCCAGTTTTGTCCCAGAGTTCTCTGGTTGCCTATTTGGGGTATGTTTGTAGAGAGGTAGCTAAGAGTAATGTGTGTGGGGTATGTTAGTTGGGGATTAATTTACATACTGTTGACTTGTGTCCATCAGAGACATGGGAACCAGACTGGGGGTAAATTTGTGATTTCCCAAGGTTTCATTTGAATAGGGTGAAGGATGAATGCTGATACATGTAGATGGGGAGCTTACACAATAGCACAGGGATAGACACATGAATTGTGTGTGTACGTGTTCAGAGATTACGTATTATGCAGAATTTAATGTAACATAATTATTTTTATTGGGTGCTGCAGTTAAAACTCTGACTGGCAGTTCATGTATAGGTGTGTCCAAGGAGGATATGTAAAGCAACCAAGCTTTGGAGGGGAGAATGTTTTGGGGCAGGTGGGAGAGAGCTGCCTAGTCATCCATACCTTTGTGCCAAACCCCCAAAATTTTACTAAGTGCTGATTAGAACCCAGATTGTGATTGTGCAGGCTCTGTTTAATTTTAGAGTAGTAAGAGTGTAAGCCCATTATTAGTGTTTACTTTAATAATTTGATTTATTTTCTTTATCTTTTGTATATGTAACAATGTAAGGTATTGCCAGCTATGCCATGAGAAGTAGGGCAGTGGATGTGTAACATATGCCAGTGTAGGTAGATGGTATTTTGTAAAGAGTTATATGTCATTTGCATATCAAACTGATTTGTAGAAATGCTTGTGTTGAAAAATGTACTTGTAAAGCTGCTTATGTTAGAAATGCACCAACAGTGTGCCTTGCTGGGAAAAAAAAGAAATATACATGTATTATTGTAACTGTTTAAATGTATATGTTTTAACAGAGGATACTGGAAGAGACGAGGTTAATCTCAACCTTTGAAACTAGTTTGAAATTAAATTACCTGGCTTAAGCCATAAAGATTGTATCTTACAGTCTGTACTAGAAAACTTCCTGCATTGTCATTTGGGTGTACTAGAAAACTTCCTGCATTGTCATTGGGGTGAACTAATTTCTACTGTGGAAGGGTGGAGGTTTGAAATTGTTTTATGATTTCCAGGAACTGCAGCAGACCTTAGCAAGGGTGTGTGTGTGTGTGTGTGTGTGTGTGTGTGTGTGTGTGTGTGTGTGTGTGTGTGTGCGCATTGACACCTATGTGCTAAATCCTGACAGCTTCTAGCTAAGGGGGGGGGCATGGGAGCCATAAGTCAGATGACCAGATGTATGTGATGTCATTCTGTAATCCATCACTAAAAATCGTATTTTAATACTAGGTGAGACTGAAGTGTCATGGTACTCTGTTTTTGTAACCTGACAAAGAAGGATCTCTCACCTACTTCATCTTTCCTCATTCTAGTAAGTAACCAAGGAATAATAATTCTTTAGATTAGTCAGGAAAATATAGTGAGATTAGTTAAATATTGTTTCTCTGTAACTGTGTGAACCTGTCTGCCTGTGTTATCTTTAATATTTCCTGTGATTGAAACTCTGGTGTTATTTTAAATAGATGTTTAGTATTTTCATGTTCTTTTATTATTTATTATTAAATATATTCAAACTGTTCATTGTGGCTAGTTCTTTAGAGAATATTTTAAAATTTGAGAGGACTTCTAACCATTTGGTGACACTGTGGTCACTCCTGGAAGCCTTACTGCACTGGCCAAACACTATCATTTGTATTAATATTAATTTCACTCAGTATAATTGGGTGCCCTTGTAAGAGCCTTAGAGTAGCTGGCTTTGGGGTGTCTGGTGGCAGTGTAACTACATTATACTGTGGGCAGAAGGGGACATAACTAGTAAATTTGTGCCAGACTTTCCTGTGTGTGCGTATGTGTGTGAAAATCGAGTGTGTGTCAGCTACTTGGAGCAGGGACATGAAGCACTGGTTTCACAGAGAGGGTGCTGGAGGGCTTGGTTTGGACACTCTGTTGAGGACTCGACCCTACAGCTGTGCCAGTGGGGAGTCTTATTGGGGATCTGGACAGAGGGGGAACTCAGACCCTGGAATGAGTGTGTTCCTTGTGTGCTCTTAAGGAAAATTGTGCTTGATGGAGAGAGCTGCATGTGGAAATAATGGGTGTATCCATTTTTGTTCCAAATGAACGTCCCTCTTTAGTGCCAGTGGTGAAGATTCAGACTCCTTGATTCCTGGCCCAGAGTGGGGACATCACATTGTGTTTTATAGCTGCAGCTTGAAAGCATTCTGAAATCTTTTATTTATCTTTTAGACCTTTCTTTATGAATTTTGAACATCCTTAAGCTATAAACACAAAGTTACCAGCAGTCATTAAAAGAGGGAATGCAATACAGAGTGCAAGTACCTGGGGTTGTGGAAATGTCAGCAGTGTTTGTGCATCAGAAAATCAGAACAAAAAACCATACACATGCCACCTCTTCCAAAAATAATTGAAATTTGTCCTTGGTACATGAAAACAGAGAGCAGACTGATGTCTCATGGAGTACATATCTATAATTCCAGAAACTGTCCGTCTGGCACCAAGGCAAAGTGCCTCTGACCTGCTCCCTCCTGGATTCAGGAAATAATTCTGTTTGCCAGAGAAACAGCTGCAGTAACATTAAGGAGAAATAAGGTAGTCATCCTACCCAACAGTCATGTCAGAGGAGAACTATACAACTAATGTCACCCATCAGTGGTTCACCTCTCCTGCACATACATAGTCTGATGTCATGGTGAGAACAAGAAAAAAGTAAATCTCCACATTTTCCCAGTAAAGGATAAAAATCTCCACATTTTCCCAGTAAAGGATAAAAATACAGGATAAAGCATTCATTTCATGATCAACTCTGCTGCACTGAACTCCCGGAACAAAAACTGCTGCCCACAGTTCTGATGTGCCACCCTACACATCCTGTACAGTACTCCTGAATGGTTGATGTCACATACCCCAAAGAGAGGCCTTTGTCCTAAGGGCAGGCACATCACCTCTAATTATGTCAGAGAAAGGGTTAATAAACAGGACAGAGATAGCCGAGCAGGAACTACAATGTGTGGCCATGATTGCCAAAGCATAAGGGTTGTAAACAGCACAGCGATGAAGCGATAGCATTATCACCTCACAGCAAGTGGTTCTCTGGTTTGATTCTCGGCTGGAGTGTCTTCTGTGTGTCCTCCCTGCATTCATGTAGGTTTCCTCTGGGTGCTCCGGTTTCCTCCCACATTACAAAAACATGCGCCTGGAGCGTTTCTCCCTGGGCTTCGTTCCAAGTAGGGCTTGCCCAGTAAACAAATGTTAAATAAATAAAATAAATAAAAAATAAAGATCAAACCGCAAAGGGAAGAAGGGAAACAAAATCCTAAAGGGTACTCATGACTGTTACATGGCTGCCAGAGGGAAATGTGAGGAACATCTGAATGACACTGAAAAGTGCCATCATAAAAGTTCAATTGTCAGGCTATGCTACATTAAATCTGTGATATCTCACAGGTACGCCATGGTTATAGCAATCTCAAAAGTTAGTACTAGCAAGGGTGGTGGGGGTGCACTGCATAAAGAAACACACGAAAAGTGTTAACATTATCATTGATGCTTACTATTTTAATTAAAAGTCTGTGCTGTTTGATCACACTTTTAATTACCAGCAGAGTCTACTCACTACACTAATACATACACTACTGTGAACACTATTGGCCAGCTCTCTTAACAACATGCATGCTCTCTGGGTCCTGTCTGGAATGTATATTAATACCGCTGTCCTCGTAACTCCCAAAGTCAGTCTGTCCTCTGATAAAAAGAAAGTCTTTGCAGTTATTCTGTGGAATACCCAAATAACTGCAAATCATATTTACTTCAAAAAAGCATACCTCTAATGAAACAAAATATAAAATGCTGAACAGACATTACGAAATGGTTGGACATTGTAAAATCAAAGATCCATTCACAACCACTTAAGTGTTATTGACAGGGCATCACCTTGCACACTAAATTGTTGTTAGCCATTGTGTGTGATTTTGTTCTCTTGCTCATGCTTCAAGCTGCTATAATCTGTAACACACTGCATGTTATTTTGTCATTATTGTAAAATAAGGGTTTCAGATTATTTTATACTTTTTGGTCATCTCCCTGCAGCAACACAAACAGTCCTTTTGGATCAGTGCATTAGCCTAATAAGCAAACTCAAATAAATGGAGAGTAAATATCCATGACAGCTGAATATACAATTGTAATTACCCATTGCTTAGAAACATAGTGGCTATATTCTCCGTAGTACTGTGAATTTAATGTTGAATTCTCTGTAGTTGTAGAATGTGTGCATGCAGCCCACGTCATTGCTGAAAATGGTTCCAGCAACCAATCCACGTTCCAAAATATGGAATGTACAAGGACATACAAATAAATAAAATTGTCTGTCAGTGCATTTTGGTCATTTTACATGCCCTGTTCCTGCACTTTGTATGGAACTTCAAACCAGTGATTATCACATCATTCAGTGGTTAACCATTCACCAAAGCATTGCATTTATATTCATTTTCCCTTACTGTGCAAGGCCACAGAGGTCATGCACATCACTGGAAACTGAAATGAGAACTCATAGCTTGAGCTGTAAATGGATCATTGAGGAAAGACTTTGTTCTGATAGCACAGAAATGTCTATTCACAGAAGTCAATGACCTGCCCATTTACTGCTCAGCTGCTAGGAAGAAGTTATAGAAAATAGTCCAACAGCAACAGCCTGCTTTTTCTTTTCTGATGGAACTCCACACAGTTTGCCCCCCATGGAGTTTGCTGTTAACCTGGAACAGATATGACTCGTAAAATCATGACCATATTCTTCAAAGAGTGGACTATAGCATGATAAAATGATTTATGTTTTTGAACAACTTAAACCCGTTTGATGTGGGCAACCATGTCATACTAATCTACAGAGAAAAAGCTTTCAGTATTGCTTATCTGGTATGGCAGCTACTGCAGGAAAAACTGAAGATGATAGGCTGGGTTTCAGTCACCTTCATTCCAATGAAAGAAATCACTGGGTTTTTATGGTTCTTCTAAGGAGAAGAACATTTTTTGAGGAGACTAGAAAAAGTAGGACATATCCTGTTTGCAAAATTGTGATGTATCAGGCAGACAAACTGATGGGTAGCTATATGGGATACTTGCACATTTGTTTTCAATAAATTGATTGTACGCATCATTAATTACAGTCAGTAGGCAAGCTTGGGTTCCTACAAAATCCTTTTAGGAAAGTTAAAAAAAAAATAGACTATGCAGTCACTAAGAAGTTACTGTTTTGTTTTGGACCCCAACTCCAAGCAAAACCTGCTGGAGGGTCTTCAGTATTAATGCCATGAGTTACCTTTTTTTGATTTATGTTAATTTTAGAAAACTAACAAAACTAGCATCATGCTGCATGCTAGTGATAGTGTATTCCTAGCCTGTCCATTTCTTTTAAGGTACGTCTGCACTTGACACTTGGCAATCTGAAAAATGCTTTTTGATATATCACATAGTACATACTTCCCTTTAAACAAAACATTTAACTGGAGGGAGAAAGTGGGATTTATAGAAAGAAGGTACTGCAAATTTTTATATAGTAGCTGGTAAGACACCTGAGGTCTTTGTCAGATGTAATTTATCTAGGAATGTATCTCGTCAAAACATGTCTACTTCTGACCATGTATAGTATGCTGTCTCCTAGAGAAATGCAGATTGCTAAAGATCACCTAAACCCTGAGTTGAATAAAGCAGCTATCTGAAAATGAACAAGTGAAGGTGTGTATGTATAAGCACTTATAGCTAGACATGTTCTCTTTACAGAGAAAAATGTTGTATATGTGTATGCCTCCAAACCAAAGGGTAAAAAGATAACACAAACCAGTCAATAAAAGCTCCAAGACTCTACTAAACTAGAGTCTTCACTGTGCAATATCATGTAGTTGAGGCCCATGGGATATATGCATATGACCCCTTAAGGACATACCATTGTTTCACTGACATGACTTTTGAATGACCTCGACTTTTCACCTTTTACATTATTTAGATTAAGAAAGCTAAACTCTACTAACTGTAGACATGCTATGCTTCATCCTTTTTCTAAGCTTGTCTGTGCAACATAAGTGGATTGTTTGGCAGTGCTTTGGAAACTTAGAGCTTAAGACCAGCTCTGTTATTGATAACTATTAAGGTACCTGTAAAATATCCTAAATAATATCCAATCCAAAGGGTAAAAAGGTCACACATGTACAAGCCAGTCTGTAAAAACTCCAGGAAAGTTCCATCAACTAGGCTAGATACCTTAAACCTCCTGTAGTAGAGGTCTGTGAGATATATGCAAATTACCCCCCTGAATGCCCTACCAGTGTTTTCGGTGCATTACTTATGATTGCCCATGACTTTTCACTGGCACATTCAGGCCAATACTGCCAAACCCTACTAACTGTTTTGCCCTTTGTCTAAGCTTGTTGGTATAGTATAAGTGGATTGTTTGGCTTTACTTTGAAAACACAGAGCTGATAAACAGATATGACGTCCATAAACATTAAGATGTCTGCAAAATATCCCAAATAACAAAAACAAAGGGTAAAAAGGTCATACGAATAAACCATCATCATTTTCTTTCGGCTGTTCCCGTTAGGGGTTGCCACAGCGGATCACCTGTTTCCATTTCTTCCTGTCCTCTGCATCTTGCTCTGTCACACCAACCACCTGCATGTCCTCTCTCACCACATCCATAAACCTTATCTTAGGCCTTCCTCTTTTCCTGTTACCTGGTAGCTTCATCCTTAGCATCTTTTTCCCAATATACCCAGCATCCCTCCTCAGCACGTCCATACCAACGTAATCTTGCCTCTCTGGCTTTGTCTCCAAACTTTCCAACCTGGGCCGACGTTCTAATATACTTATTCCTAATCCTATCCACCCTCGTCACACCCAGTGCAAATCTTAACATCTTTAACTCTGCCACATCCAGCTCTAACTCCTGCCTTTTTGTCAATGCCACTGTCTCCAACCCATATAACATAGCTGGTCTCATTACCCGCTTGTAGACCTTCCCTTTCACTCTTACTGGTACTCATCTGTCACAAATGACTCCTGACACTCTTCTTCACCCAATCCGTCCTGCCTGTACTCTCTTCTTCACCTCTCTTCCACAGTCACCATTACTCTGAACTATTGATCCCAAGTATTTAAATTCATCCACCTTCGCCACCTCTACTCCTTGCATCCCCACCATTCCTCTATCCTACCTCTCATTCACACACATATATTCTGTCTTAGTCCTGCTGACCTTCATTCCTCTTCTCTCTAGAGCATATCTCCATCTCTCCAGGGTCTCCTCCACCTGTTCCCTACTCTCACTACAGATCACCATGTCATCTGCAAACATCATAGTCCATGGAGACTCCTGTGATCTCGTCTGTCAACCTGTCCATCACCATTGCAAATAAGAAAGGGCTCAGGGCTGATCCTTGATGTAATCCCACCTCCACCTTAAACGCATCTGTCACTCCCACTGCAGACCTCACCTTTGTCACACTACCCTCGTACATATCCTGTACCACTCTTACATACTTCTCTGACACTCCCGACTTCCTCATACAATACCACAACTCCTCTCTAGGCACCCTGTCATATGCTTTAAAAAAATATGTATGACTATATACATGCATATATGTGTGTATAAAAGCTTCCTGTGTCAGCATACAAACCTACATATGTAAATAACAGTCATTTAAATGGATTCATAACTAATGAATGAATTGCCTATTTGCCAAATTCATTGGTAAGGTTCACCATCTTGTTGAAGGCATCATTCGTCAATAAAAAAACTCCTCTATGCTGTCTGATACAGCACAGCCAAGGTGCTCTAATTAGTTCATGCAAAACTTACAACTCAGTTCTTCCATAGAACACCTCCCCAACATCATGGAATGTAATGCAAGCAACCATCATGCACCTGTAGTTATTGGCAGTAGCTATTGCACATTAGAATCACAAAGGGCAAGCCTATATTGCATATAGACTGTTACTTTTATAACTTAGAAAAGGTCACAGAAAAAAAAGTATTGGGCTTGTAGAAATAAATTGTCTATGTGTATGTATTTATGCTGTAAAGAATGTGTTGTCACCTCTCCAGGCTATGCAGGTGAAATGCTTGAAAAGAGTTCAGGGCATGACCTTATTCCTAATGTAGCTGAGGTATGGCAATGTAGATTAGCTTCAGAATTAAAAATTAAGCAATGCATTCATGCAACCTGTCCTGTGTCATAGATAATGTGTTGACATCCACCTCAAAAAGTGTATCTGCTGAACATGTGTGGTACAGCAGGTGCACAAAGTAAGAAAATGCCAACTGGGTAATGGTGGCAAAGTAGGAGTAATGTTATACAACATTAATGTAACTGAAAGGAAAATGAAATATAGCATCTTTCTAAGTAAAATGTGTTACAATGCTGTCAGAGCTATGTAGTGGTTTCCTCAATAAAGCAAAATTCACGAGACTTATCCAAAACTAGTATTTGGCCATAAACACTTCTGACACATGGCAAGCTTTGTAGACAACTGTATAGCCTTCATCATTGTGTGATGTACAGTGAAAGTACAAAACAAAACTACTGCTAAATGTGTTTGTCGAAAAAGCCACTGAAAGTATCTAACATGATTTGGAGCACTGTTTTTGTATTGCTAAGCTGTAATGCCTTGTCAGCTAATGTACATTTTGTACTTTGTGATTACGAGCCTGCAGACATCAAAAGTAATTGTGTCAATGTTGGTGTGCAGAACAAGGGGTGTGATCTTCCATTTACCACAAAATCTGTAGAGAAAAGTACAGTCAGTGTGGCTTTTGGAGCAGTATGACAATGATGTGATGTTTCATATGACTGTAAAGAAACTCTTAGCAATTTGCTTCGTAGATGACAGTAAAGTCAAAAAAGCATATCCTGAACTTGTCAGCAGTTTTTCTCGGGGAACTGCACAATTTTTAATATACTTTGTGGACTTTTATTTATTTTGGTAAGGCGGCAAAGGTTTCAACAAGTGGTATTGTGTGTCCCAGCTTCCCATTGGTGTTTCCCACTGATTGTTTTGAACATTAGTGATTTGAAACCCTGTGTCTACCTTGTACTCAAAACTCAATCCAGGAATGGCAGAGGCAAGTAAATGCTCCCTTGGAAAAAGGATTGTTGATCTTGTGGATGTCTTGGTACATGAGCAAAATTGTATAGATCAGGTAAGGGAGAAAATCACAGTGCCCTAAATGTAAGTGTTTGGTTTCAAGGGAAAACAGTCTACTTAGAATAATTGACAATAAACCAGTGCACAGTATTCCCAGTTTCTTTACTGATATTGCTCATAATATGAAGCTTTAACTTGACCACTTGCTTCTGATTTTCTTGTTACATTTCTGTGGAAATCATATGTGTGTGTCACAGTAGTGACTGGTGGTGTACATATTATCTAATTTGAAATGTTTCTTAAGGTTATGAAATTTACTACAAAATATATCTGGGAGTAAGTATTTTCATCATGTCACTTTGTACAGTTGTAAAATATTGGTTTGCACTTTTCTTGTTTTCGTAGGTACTGCATTCTTTTTGCATGCCGTACACAAGGGGTGCTGTGATGTGTCTGATGAAGTTTAACACTTTGTTCATAGATTAGTACTAGGCTAACTCCCCTTGCGAGCCATTTTAAGCCCAGCCAATTATCCCTTGTGAGACTCGAGCCCTGCACCTTGTGTTTGAAAGGCAAACACCTTAACTGTTAGGCCACCCTCCCAACCTGAAAGCGCTAACAGGATATCTCATTTTAAAGAATAAAGGATTTGTATGATTTTCCAGCATCGTGGGCTTCTTTTCCATCTAAATTCTGCTGCCAGTAGAGTCTGTGAACTGCCATTTTTAGAATCTTTTTCAGCCAATACCACTTTGGAATAATGCCAATTTGAATATGATTTGATAAGTGGTGTTACGATAACCAATGTGTTCACTAGTTATGAATCCATTTAAATACATTCACACATGTATATTGATATATTGGGTCTATATCAGAACATTGAAGTTTTAAAACTTCGAATGTTCTAATATTGACCTGTTTTGAGCAAAGCTGCAGAACACTGAATTCTTTCCTAGGGAAAGAATTTGGTAGGCCGGTTCTGTGGCTTCGCTATTTTCAGCCCTGTGGTGGAAATTTAAGGGTCGGGTTCAGGTAAGTGTGCGATTGTGTGGTTGTTAGGGTTAGGGCGTGAGTTAGGTGAATTAGGGTTAGGGGCAGGTTAAGTGAGTTAGGGTTAGGGCGCGAGTTAGGTGAGTGTGCGATAGTGACTGACCTTAGGGTTAGGGTTTGGGTTAAGGTAAGTGGATAGATAGTAGTGTATGTATAGTTTAGTATAGGGTTAATTGTAGAATTATAAGTGTATGTGTGTGGATTGATGTTTTTTAGGTGTGCTTGTGTTGTGTGTATGTGTTTCAGAATAGCAAATTTTTTCACAAGGAAGCTTCCAATAGCTTCTGAATAAAGAAAATCTGTAGAACCTGTACTGGCTCAGACGCAGCTTATGATGGAAGAGGCAAAAATGCCCATCCTGGATGAAGTAAGAACAGCACTAAGGAAAATTAAGTCAGGGGAAATCAGTAGGCAAATATGATGACACTGAGTGAGGAAGGGTACTCAAAGCACTATTTAAATTAAAGGTGCATCCCAAATGACTGGAGAATGAACATCACTGTGCCAGTGTACAACAAGAAAGGGAACATGCACAACTATGTTCTATTTAGAGGTGTCATACTTTTGTCACGCTACATGAAAGTGCTGGAAGGGGTGAGTGAGTAAGTGATAAACAGTTTGTAGAGAGGTTAAAGGTAAGTTAGTCTAATTCAAATAAGAATTGCAATATGAAATGAGGGAAAAACAGGCTTAATGTATATTTAGAGAGAGAGTCAGGGAAGAGAGGTACATAGCTGTAAGGAAGTAAGTGAAGAAGGGAGAGTAAGGAGGTATAAGGAATGAAAAGGTACTTGTTCACATTTAGGGATATAGTTTATCCTGCTTGTGAGCAAAAACAGAGCCAGATTTTAGCTAGGAGATCTTTCAGGGTTGTTTTGAAAAACAGGAAGGAGAGTATAGACCAGTTCTTTGGTTCAAATCTTGGCTGGGTTGCCTTCTGTGTGGAGTCTGCATGTCCTCCCTATAGTCGCGTGGGTTTCCTCTGGGTGCTCCAGTTTCCTCCCACATCCCAAAGACATGCTGTAGGTGAATTGAACACTCTCAATTGGCCGTAGGTGTGTCTGTGTCTGTGTGTCTGTGTGTGTGTGTGCTTTCTGTGGAAGGTTGGGCAACTCGACACCGTAAAACTCTACTGCCAGTCGTGAGCAGACAGGTGGTCTGCTGTGGCGACCACTAATAGGGAAAAGTCGAAAGACAAAGAAGAAGAAGAAGGGTATAGAACAAATGGAGTTCTGGGCAGTAGCAACCTTGTATTAGTACAGACAATGCCCAACAGTTGTCTTGGCAGCAAATGGAGGATATCAGAAGAAACTGAAAATTGAGATATAAGGGAAAATAATGGAACAAATGAACAGCTTCAAATATCTGAGAGGAAAAGGGAGGCCAGAATATGGAGGTCAAAACTATAATCAGAGGGGCTGCAACCATCTTGCACATAGTGTCATGTATAGTATGTGACAGAAGAATGCCAAAGAAATTGAAAAGTATGGTGTTAAAAACAGTGGTGTGACCAGTGCTACTGTATGGTACAGAAACCTGGGCAGTGAAGGCAGAACAAATGAGGATGTTAGAGGTGATGGGGATAAAGTGTCTGAGATGGCTGCTAGGATGTATGCTGTGGGACAGGTGAAGAAATAAGGACATCAGAGCGGAAGCCAAAGTAACTCTAGTTGCAGAAAAGGTCAAAGAGAACAGGTAATAGTGGTTTGGGCACATATGCAGAAGAATAGGAGATGGTTTGGTGAAGAAGATTTGGGACAGATAGGAGTAATTCAATAGGAAACTAGATGTCCAGCAAGGAAATGGATGGATTGCATGAAAGAAGACCTGTGACAGTCGGGCATGACTGCTGAAGAAGGAAGGAGAGCGGCATTGAATCAAGAGAGATGGTGACAGCTGACCTGAAACCCTGACCCATGTAGAAAATTGGGAAAAAAGGGGGGTTGATGATGATGATGATGATAATGATGGTAATAAATATTTCACACATTTATAAATACTTGTACATATAAGAGAACATGTGCATACAGTCACATACACAACTTAGTCAATCTGAGTGAAATGGGGAGTCTCCCAAATCCCACTTCACCACTTGTATCCCCTTATCTTCTAAGTTTGCCCTACTGTAGGTGAAGTTTTTAGATTTGACAGAACTGTCTGTCAGTGTAATAGAAGTCTGTGGACCATATGATTATTTTCATATATACACAAGTGTATATATGACTACACATATATACATTCATAAGCATTTAGCGATTTATATCAGTATAAATAATATGTGTAAGTGAGAGCTACTGTGGTTTCTTTAATTAAACTTTCTACCCGACAGCTTCACAGTCCAGGGTTTTCTCATGACCTTTGTTTACTTCCTGATCAGAGTTTGCATACTGTCCGTGAGTGTGATTTTTCCTGAGGTACTTTGGTTTCTTCCCACCCTTCAGAAACCCACTAGTTCTGCCTGTATAGTTAAAACCATTTGTATATGTTGCATTTTCCCTTGTCTTTGTGCCATGGTTGGCAAGTGTCTACTGTAGAACAGTTGACTTCACTGGTTTACAAATTTATAAATTAAAACTAAACATTTATATGGTATATGTTTTTGTAAAAAATATATTTGTTGTCTTACCCGAGTCTTCTACCTTATCCCTCCTTTTTGTGTCCATCTTTTTATTAAAACAACTCACTTTTAGGAATTGCATCTACTTTTAGTTGTGTGGACCCTTTTAAGGCAGTTTGAGACTCTTTTGTGTTCTTGCCTTCCTCTTTTCTCCATAATCTTCTGTATTAAACTTTATATAGCTTTCTGTTCTTATTTATGTCTTCTTTTTGCAGCATTTTCACAGTAAATTAGACAATGCATTCATGCATCCTGAGTATATGCAGATCAAATCTCTAGAAATGTGTTCAGTAAAATACATGATTTGAAAATCATACTTGATACTCACACAAATGTCTTAGCCCAGTAAAAGCCATTTGGTATCAAGTGAACTGTCTTACTTCATACAGAGTCTTACATAACTACTTTTGTATGTTTTTACTTAAGAGCAACTACGTCAGCAACTTAGTGGTCTCTATTACCGTTCATTTATATTGCATGTATTCCCAGATGTTTAAATTATACATTGTTTTAGAGGTATACATAACATTCAGAACTGCATAAAGGCTCAGTAAGTTTCCAGTCTGAGGGGAGGGAAAGAATGCAGCTATGAATCCTTATAGCATGACTAGCTTCATGACCTCATTGAGTATAAATAACAATACATCTACAAATACTTTGCTGTGTATGTTTGTTTTTAGCGAGAAAAAAACAAGTAATCTCTGTGGTATCCCTGAAGTCTCAAAACAACCCGCTAAAGTGTAGTGGGTCCAAAAACAAAACGGTGTAAGAAACTTCTCTGTGTGGAAGATTTTCAGTCCATATATTTCTAGTTAATCACTGTATATTAATAAGTTCAGATAATAGTAGTAGAAGTAGCGAACGTAAACTCGTCGTAAAAACGTCAAGTCAAAACAAAACAAAATAAAAAGTAATAATAGAAAATGTATACTTGTACAGCATTACTAAGTATTCAAAAGTAATCCAAGCAAGGCAGGCAGTCTGTTTCCAGTCGAAAATCCTTTATTAGGTACACAGACAAGTGATCCAGGTAAAACAAAAATAGAGTAATTTCCTCACAAGCTTTCTAAATATATATATATATATATATATATATATATATATATATATATATATACTTTTTATCAGGCATGGGAGTGGTTTATTGTGCTGTAAAGCAAAGTGTTATTGGTACACATGTTAAATTCATATCCCTTCCCCCATCACTGTGACATTCAAGCTGGTCCTGCCCTACTTAGTAGCTGTCATAATAATATATAACACTTATGTACTTTAAATATAATGATATAATGATGTGGTACTTCTTATTTAACCAAATTATTAAGTAGATTATTAAGTCTGTGATTTTATCCAAGACAATATACTGCATGGCTGGAAACATATCAACCTTAGTTCATTTGACAATAAAAAAATATATATAAATATATACATATACATTTTGCATGTAAAAATCAATTTCTATTTTCATAACTTATTGTTAACAAAGATCGCTTTCGTCCTTCTAGACTTCTTCAGGTCTGTGTACAAGAATCCTAAAAACCTATATAATTGTATAATTAGTTAGTATTGTTATTACACATCATTTTGAATAAAGTGGAAAAAAGAACCAGAAAAAAAAATAAAAATAATGTATGCATGATGATGGAAACAAAATATACACTTAAATTTCAACTGATTTAAAATGGTATTTAAAACCAATTTGTAGAATAAAATAAAAAAACAATTAGTCATGTAAACAATGTGGCAGTTTTCTAAGTTCCAGTGCACTTTTAATTGAACAGTAGTAGTTTAGTCCAGGCTTCCTAAAAGAGTTCAGCTTTAATTGCCACACGAGTTCATGTTTCTCCAGAATATTTGGGATGTCTCCTTCAAGATCACCCATGTCTATGCGATCCAGCATCTGGAAACTTAAACCCTGTGTGTCTTTTATAAAGAGAAAGGTGTTTGGCTAGTGCATTATGGTTATATATTATTATGACAGCTACTAAGTAGGGCAGGACCAGCTCGAATGTCACACTGATGGGGGAAGGGATGTGAATTTAACATGTGTACCAATAACACTTTGTTTTACAGCACAATAAACCACTTCCATGCCTGATAAATATATATATATATATATATATATATATATATATATATATTAGAAAGCTTGTGAGGAAATTATTACTCTATTTATGTTTTATTCTGTGTACTTAATAAAGGATTTTCGACTGGAAACAGACTGCCTGCCTTGCTTGGATTACTTTCGAATACTTAGTAATGCTGTACAATTATATATTTTCTATTATTACTTTTTGTTTTGTTTTGTTTTGACTTGACGTTTTTACGTTCGCTACTTCTACTACTATTGTTTGATCTGATTAATATACAGTGATTAACTAGAAATATATGAAGTGAAAATCTTCCACACAGAAAAGTTTCTTACACTGTTTTGTTTTTAGCAAGAAACTGTCACATATGGAGGTATACAAGAGCAATGGGTACAAATTCCTAAAGAAAGTATCAACGTGTTTCATTCAGCACCAACATGTTGTGTAGTGAGGAAGCTGACTAGGATAGAATCACTACAGAGGGGAAGAAACTGGTAAAGAATGCCTTTTTTTAATACATGGAAGTGTAGGTATCAGTCTTTAAGAAGGGGAATGCACTCTGGGAGTAGGAAATGTAGTCTGTGATGTAAGGCATCATCAAAAGACAGTCTGGTTATAAAGAGATACAAACTGTATGCTCTCAGTAGCTGTGTATGTATGCAGAGTACAGTTAAAGGAATTAACTGAGGAAATGGATGCATGTACACAAAAATATGAATCGGATAAAAAGCAGAAATGAAATAGAACGTGAAACTCTGTTGCTAAAGTAATGAAGTAATAGTAAAATACAGAAAGACCAACAGATATACTGTACTGGTAATGAATGTCAAGTCAGTAGGATAGTAAGAATTATAAGAAAGAAAAGTATGTCATACACATTACAGGCACAGTCATGGAGCAGAGTGGGCACGTATTTGTTTCAGTTTAAGAAAGTCATATACCTTACATGTATTGATTTAGTATTTTTAATTTCCTAAAATAATCATGTGCCAAAAATTGATGCAGTTGTGGTAGTACATTAAAGTCTGTATTCTCATGGCAGGGAATAAATATCTTCAATATAAAATTCAAGAATTAGGAAGTTTGAATTTAGACAGCTAATGTATAGTCTGTACTACCTGCACTCAAATACACAAGTGAAGAGGACTACCTAATGATGAAAAATGTCACAAGGGGGGTTGATGATGATGATAATGATGATGATGATAAATATTTCACACATTTATAAATACTTCTGCTTGTTTTCAGGAATGTTGCAGAAAAACTCTGTGGCTAATGTCTTATTCAGAGTGACACAGTTGGCAAATGAGGAATGAGGGAATCAAACCAACTAGTACAGGATGTAACCTGTTAGCATCTTATGCCCTTAATCTTCTAAGCTGAACTGCTTAGAAGAATGCATTTGTGAATGAGGTATCTTTGGAGTAACCAAGTCTGTAATTGTCTTCCTGTTGACTTACTATGCAGTATTAGTACACCTGTAAGACCAAAGGTAGAGTCTTGCTGGAAAAAAAAATATTGAAAAGTACTGCAGAAAAGCACACTATTCTTTGCAGAGAAAAACTTATGGTTTGTCAGCTGTGTAACATGTTGTGGAAGTTAGACACTTAAAGTGTACTGGACATCTTTGCAGTTGCATCACAGCATCTACTGGGTTAAGTGCCATGATGCTTTTGCACCTATCTCCTTAGTCATTTATTTGAGATGCTTTTAATAAAAAGCTTTGTAAACTTGTTATTAAACCATAGTCAAATCAAGTTGGTAAATCCCTATGTTGCATCACAGTAGATGTACAGTAAAGTGCATCCATTGACTTTAATGTACACATTAGTGCACATGTGGGGTGATGTGCCCATTAAAATCTGTGGATGTATCTATTGCTTTCCCTATTATCTGTGGTGGTGCAGCGGTAGTGTTGTTGCCTCACAGCAAGAGGTTCTCCCATGTGATTCTCAGCTGGAGTGCGGGGAGTGCCTTCTGTTTGGAGTCTGCATGTCCTCCCCGCTGTTGGGTGGCGTTCAAAAGACATGTGTAAATGGGCGTGCCTTCATTGATGGTTGAACGTCGAGCTGGCACCTCGGCGTCCGTCAAAATCTACTGCCAATCATTAGCGGACCGGAGTTCTGCTGTGGTGACCCCTAACCGGGAAAAGCCGAAAGACGACAACAACAACAATGTCATTGGAGGTTAAAGTTTTTATTTTATTCACAGTGGCATGTTTGCAGGAGTTTTAAAAAAATGTTTCTCTGAAAACTCCTGCTTCTAATGTTTGCAGATATAGAAAAAATAACCTTTTTGTAATGGGCTTCCTATTCACATGAAGCAGATTTCTTCCCTGGCCCTCTTCAAAAGCAGTTTGGATCAATGGATGGAGAATTGCAAATTCACACCTGGGGTAGCACCTGTGTCCTTTATGGATAGTGGAAGTCTGTAAGATACTCAGGGCATTGGCACAAACCCATGCCATCTTGTTGCCCCTAGGGGCCATATGTTGGGTAAAATCAGGTTATATTGGTTAGACTTGTAAGAACTCATAAGCTGTTAGCCTAGTAATTGCCTATGAACCTATTAAAATTTTGATTGTCACTTCAGGCATCACATATTGCGAGGGGAGGGTAAGAAGATAAATGTGGCTAATACACTTTAATTACTGAGGTAGCTACTATTTATGCTATAGTGCTGTAAATTTAAAAATCTTTCCAGAAGAATGTTCAGATATGGGAGATGAATCAGTGCAGTATTATTTATTCAGATTTATCTGTAAATTTTAAGGTAATACATTCGTAATACAGAGGCTTATGATCTGGTACAGAGGCTTATGATCTGGTATCCAATAGTAGCAGTTTTGTAGTGCATAGAGTGCCGTGATTACACTCCATTACTGGGAGAAAGCCAAAGTAGGTAAGCACTTTTGTACTGCAAGACCTGATCTTAACAATTGCTATAAAAAAAAAAACGTATATAATGTTATCGTATGGTCTGGGCCTAGGCACCTGGCAGTACTTGCCAGCAAATGACACCTGCAGAATTTAAAACAACTTTGTACCTGACTGTTGTCTGTGCCAGTAAAAAGTTCCTGACTTTCTCTCTGAATCTTTTCCTAGCATAAGACATGTGTTACTGTCTGACAGCATTCACTAATTGCTGTACTGCTTTGCCAGCCATCAAAACACTTTGTGCTTTTTTTCCTTCTATACATAGTATTACATGGAGCAGGTAAAACTCCATGCACTACAAAGAATTATGATTGGGTCTCTGGTCTCTGATCCTAACCTACTATTATGTGCTCTTGACATAGATTGGTGTCCATGTCAGGAACACGTAATACATATAGCCCTTTCTCATTAAATTCTTTGCTGTTTGGCTAGATGTTCTTTTTGTTTCACTGTTGCAGTCATTACATTTGGGTAATCTGCTGGCAGGTTGCCCTCAGTCGGCCTGATTAACAAAGTCTTGGGTCCTGCATCGGTTGCTGTCCCTTCTTCCATGACGTCAGGTCGTCAGGGGTATAATACATGCAGCCGACACCATTACATCAGTCTTTCTTGCCATGCGGTGCCCGAAGCAGAAGCAGTTCGCAAGTGCCGGTCGGCCGACTCCTGAAATTTTAGTTTCAGAACCGAAGTCTTCAACTTAAAGCTAAGTACCCTGCTGGGGAAACTTTTTCTTTCTCCTTACCGATGTCAGTAAAAGTTAATAATTTGTAAATGTAAATGAGTACTATGCAAGACTCACCCAGGCAGTTTTTGAATTCCAAGCATAAACTATGTTGCAAATGTCTGTTCAGACCAATATTCCAACAAGAGCCGTTTCCTTTCCAAAAAAACCAGGTTGCTTTTAAATCGCAAACATAGACTGTGCTACAAGTATCTATTCAGACCAATACTCCAACGACATCAGTTTCTTTTTCAAGAAAACAAGGTTGTAGAATAATATAAAAAACTGCTTGTTATTAATAACAAGGAGGTGAGCGCTTTCGCTTTACAGCTTCTTCAGACCATGATAAAACTAACAAAAACTTGACTTATATATACACACCCATAAATGTTTAATCAAACAATTAAACAATTAATTCTGCTGGTTAAAAAAATCAGCTTGTAAAAATGAAGTCATTCACATAAGCTGCAGTAAATTCTGTGACTTCAATAAATGCTTACATTAATATAAGATCATATAACAAAACTAATATATAAAATTAGCATAGAAGTTTACACAAGAAAATATATCTCATATAAAATATAATCTTACATCTAATATTTAAATTTTCTACTTTTTAGCTTGGGTTTTAAGGGAATGTTGTCAAGCTGAATTTTTTATCATGGTTTGAAGAAGCTGTAAAGCGAAAGTGCTCACCTCCTTGTTATTAATAACAAGCAGTTTTTTATTCATGACATTTTTATTGGAACTGTGCAGGCACCTTTGCTTTATCGTGGTGTTTTTTGTTACTATTTATAAAAGTTAATAATTGCATTACTTGTGGAAAGCAAATACCTTGTAAAGATTTTCATTTGTTCTGTATTCCTTGCCTAGGCCCTGACCATGATGTACCTTGCTGTCGGTTTTGTTCTTCAGTGCACTGTCCGTCATCGGTACATTTTTGCCTCTAAATATTTTGGTTCTCGGTTTAATTATCCAGAAATGACGTCGGTTAGCCATCAGACTACCAGAATTCCGAAAAAAACGCAAAGAAAAAGACAGAGACAGGCCGTCAAGGTCCAAAACTGCCTACAATGCTTCTCCTAAGCCAGTCGCCAGTTCTCTGGTACTCAGTGAGGTGCTTTCGCAGCTCCTGAAACCCGCTACTTCTGACTCGCAGGCCTCTACTGAGACCCATTTGGAGTCCGGTATGTCGCGAGATGCTTCACCTATGGAACCCATGGATGTCTCTACCTTGGATGGGTCCGGAGCCGCTGTGCAGGCACCGGCTTCTGAGGGTGTATTCAGGCCTACAGACTTGCATATTAAACCAACTCCACCTTCTATTCTAAGGCCTAAATCTCGATCTATGTCTAAAAAACCGACGCCCAGGCCACATGTTCAGGCCCCTATGCCTAAAAAAACAAATTATCAAAATGGCTGAAGATCTTATTACTCTAATCAGGAGTAGTCAACCCCCCCCCCCCTTCTAAGAGGCCTAAGACTGAGCTTGACTATAAATTTTCTGATCAGGACTCGCATCAGAAAAGCAAATTCATTTGGCAACTTACTTCATAGAAGTGGCCACAAAAACCCTGCTATCTGCAAGACAAATACTGCAAGCCTTGGGGTTCATGGCCTTCTGCATTCTTCTAATTCCATATGCAAGACTGCATATGAGGAAACTTCAGTGGTACTTAAAAAGTCTGTGGAGTCAACATTGTCACAGCCTGGAAACAATGATTCCTATCATACCTTGCCTACGTCTGGAGTTCCTGTGGTGGGCAGAGGCCTGCCACCAAAACAGGGACTGCCATTCACACTACCCCCTGCTGCCCAAACCCTAACTACAGATGCATCAGACTATGCATGGGGGGGCTCACCTGGCAGGGAAGTGCATTCAGGGCAAATGGAACCCAAATCGAATGCACCTACGTATCAATCAAAAAGAAATGTTAGCTGTACAGAATGCTCTGACTGCCTTCAAGGACTACATTCGTCCAGGACAACTAATGGTAAAGACGGACAACTCCACGGTTATGTGGTACATAAACAAGCAGGGGGGTACACATTCCTACCCCCTCTGCAGACTAGCCATGGCATTGTGGAAAACGGCCTTGAGCTACCAAGTGCAACTACAAGCTCAATTCCTGCCAGGAAAACTGAATACACTGGCAGATGGACTAAGCAGAAATCTCATGGACCCACATGAGTGGAAACTGGAACCACGGATTTTCAACATGTTGACAAGCAAATGGGGGAGCCCAGACATAGGTCTATTTGTCTCCCCCCAGAACTACCAGTTGGACAAATTTTGCACAAGGACTCCTCACAAAAAAGCCTGGAAAGTGGATGCTGTGTCCTTCAGCTGGAAAAACCTATCAGTCTATGCCTTTCCCCCTCTGCCTCTGCTCTCCAAAGTTCTGCTAAAAGTCAAACAGGACAAACCAAAAATGATTTTGATTGCTCCAGACTGGCCACGCCAACAGTGGTACCCACTCCTGCGCAGTGTGTCACAAATATCTCCATGGCACCTGCCTCAGACACCTTCCTTACTGTCTCAACAGGAGAACCAAATTCTGCACCCTCAGCTCCCAACATTGAACCTTGCAGCTTGGCTAATCGCTTAAATTCACCCTTAGCATCCCTCAGCAAACCTGACATCTTGGAGGCGAGAAGACCTAGTACTAGAAAATCTTATGCTGACAAATGGAAAAGATTCTGTGCCTGGAACCAGTCTTTAGGGATGAGCACAGCAGCGCCCAATTTACCTCAGATTTTGCAATACTTAACTGAGATGCTTCACGAGGACCTGTCTTATTCCTCTATTAAAATCCACACCAGCTATTTCAGCATACTATAACACAGAACCACCCCTCTTTTCTCATCCCCTGCTCAAACAGTATCTCAGAGGGGC